>NC_091138.1:1827272-2131818 GCF_041381155.1 Argopecten irradians | reverse complement strand
CATCGAGGAGATAGGCGACTAAATTTGCATCCTATAAAAATGAGCATTACATATAAAAATTTCACCACACATTTCACGTCACGCGTGGCACGCTCTCCAGCCACTGCTTATATTGTAGCGTTCTGCCGGACAACATGGCTACTTTTAATCTTTGGTATATCCGGCCTTCGGCTGCCACTTGCCGAAGGGTTAATTGCGCTGTTAAATATTCGTCTTCTTTTATTGTCCCGTTTTACTGTTCGTGTAATATTATGTAATCGTGTTCGTTTTGTGTGTGTTGATGGGATCCCGTTTCATCTGGAAAATCCTGTTGATATTACTTCTTTGACCCTTTTATCTATATATACAGTTGTTTTTTATCTAAACGTCAAACATGATATCTAGATTAAAATTAATGTTTATTTACTTAAACTTCAAGTGATCGTAAAAAAAGAAAATCAAAAATCCTGTAATTATCAAGAATTATCAATGAGATGACAATGAGGAAATTAAAGCAGATGTTTATTCTTTTCAAACATCTGAAATCTCCCAGTATTTCCTCCCCATATGACCTCGGTCATTGCGCGGACGCTGTACCCGAAAGCTGCTTCCTTGTGTAAGGAAATTGACACAGTAGGATCGCTCGGGGAACACCTGTGTCATTGTGATGGAGTGAATACTTGTACCACGTGATAGGTGATGACCGCTAAGACCGGATATTAGACCGGCGCATGCTCACAGCAGGAAATATAGACTAGATGAAACATGACAGAAAACAGAAAAAAACAATCGACATTTTGCACCTGTATGTTTTCATTGAATGTACCATTCAAATAAATTGTATTGATCAGGCTATTGAACCTAAATTGGACTATGGAACTATCGTGTATAAAAAGTCAATGTTTGTCAATAAAACTGTACAGAATGATCTGTGTGATTGATTTTAAAAATGAGTATACATTTCGCTGATATTGCATCACTTTAACCAAGATATAGACTTTATGCATTGTCTTTCCAGTATTTTTTCCACTTTGGCAGTTTTCTGGGTGCGCGACCGCATATCATCTAAGGAAGGTCAAGTTCAAGTTAATGTTTTGAATTGGACCATGGTTAGCTGCGTTTTATAATTCTGTTATGATTTGTATTTGTTTTTGTCTTTACCCTCAGCTAAATCTTTACCCAAAGTGTTGCTGCTATCCTTTTGCAGCCATACTTAGTGCAAATACATGTTAGTTGTGGTGCCAGTACTTTCGTGATACTCGTGGTATAAATTGCATGGGTGTGTGGATAGATACAAATCTCTCTTCACCTTAAGGAATGCTACTTAACACCTATCGTCAGTTTGATTGTCTCCTGTTGTCGTCATCATCCCTTATTTAAAACTTTAGGATGGTCTTTGTTCTCAAGTGATTCCCATCCTTAAGGTAGGCCGAAGCAGACTTGCCAACTAGGACCTTACAGGCTTCCCTAGATTGATAATGGTTAATATTTCAATAATAACTATTTTGATCATTTTGATACGATACTCTTGAACTTGGAATCAACTTGTTATCGGCTGATTAGTTGTGTGATGAGCGTAATGATATTAATATACCAGAGGTTATATTCCTATTTCATTATCCCTAGCTTATGTCGGCCAGATCCCAGAGACATCCGATAGTCTTTGGCATGTATCTATTGCCATGTCCACTGCCGACCTAGAGAACGAGTGCACACAGGTGGTGAAATATATCAAGAAGGTCGATAGTAAGACGAAGTGTCACAGAGAAATGTTCTCTTTTTCCCCTTAAACGAAATCTCACTCTTCGGAATCAGAACAGATTCCCGGGAAACAACCCATAAATGACCTTGTTCGCAGTACACCGGTACAATGTAACATTTCTCTCTGGGCAGATAACCTATACGTACCTATAGATAGACAATCTCTCCCCAGAGATACAACATGGGAAAGAGAGCTTTCTATAAAATTGTCCGCAGTACTGCAGCTGTGGGTCTAAAACGGGATATTGTAAGACCACGCCTACATGCCCTTTCAATGTTTGGACCTGATGGAAGTCAATAGTATATCCATTCATAAAAGTTTAAAAAATATGTTTCTGTGTACAAAACATACCACATAACCATCTGTGCCTTAATGTCAATTGATTTCTCTTTCATTGGGAGATGATAAGATGTTTAGGAATTCATTTGGGAAAGCTCGCCAATAAAAAAAGAACAAGGAAGTTTAATTCTATCAACCCTCGAGAGTTTGTAACCAAAGATGGTTCAGGATTTAATTGACATATAATTATTCTTTGCGATGAGTTGTGACATCTGAAAGTACCAAATGTGGACTAAAAGGAGTAAAGGAGAAGGAATGAAAAGGCAAGAACCCCACAATGCGTCATGAAAAAAAACCCATCATTGATAGATTTGGATGAAAGAAAGACAAGAAATACAGAATTTATTTATCCATATGAAAAGAGTGTCACGTTAAGAAGAACGCTGATTATTTTATGTTTTCTAAAATGACCTTATCACAAGAAACCCGATCTAACGCCTTGGAGAGGATATTGACTGCTGTATCACGTGGGTGGACATTCGATTCTATTCAGCCAATCGCGTCTAATGCCCGGATACGACCATAATATCCAAGGCAACGTAACACAGAAGACGTTCCTTTAATGTCTTTCGAGATGTTATGGATATTTTGTTTTCCGGACAACAATAAATAAAATAGGTCATGGACCATTCGATTTCCCTGTTATCTTGGTGGTCATGTTTACTTCATTCACAAGAAGAACTATGTAATGTTAATAGCCCTCTATAAATATCTTCATTTTCCGCCTGTACAGAATTGTAAACACACGGCACAAACTTTATGACAAATCACATTGATCTCTATGTCTGGTTGGCGGACCGGAAGACAATCCGCAGCTTTAACGGGACTATTTGCGCTTAAGTAATGAGGAAATCTTGCGTGTTCACCGAGCGTGAGATTGTGATTCCTAAATACTTCTTTATGCGAGGAAACCTTTAATCGACTTAATGAAAATGAACGAATAAGAAGGAGAAGATTTCAGTTTCAATAAATCGTTTTAAATATTTAATTCACATAATTGGCGACATGATATTTGGTTTTCTGGTAAATGTCTTTATTTCAGTCATGAGTGATTAGTATCATCTTTCAAACTGCTGGAATCGTTAACTATATAAGACTTGAAACCTGCTATTGGTCCACCATTGCCCAACAGGCAGTTGAGGGCCTGCTTTCCTTTTTTTCTCTTTGTCATTTGGGAAAAAACACAGCACTCATTATCTCTCTAATTCATCAATGGTTACAGGATTTGAAATCAAATGATTGCTTTTTTTCGTTTTGCTCATCGACGGTCATTTGTGTTTTCGCGGAATCCTCCTTCCTTTTCCGGGATTATGTACTTTCTGCCATGTTATCCACTACTGTAGTTATATAACTCTGATATTGTTATATATTAAGTTATTAGCTTGTTACCAAATTCCTATTCACTGATTTACAGTATGACAATCGTACTCTTTTCATTGAATAAAACATTGTTTAATCTAAACTGATTTTATTTCGTTTTATCGAAATGTTATTGTGTTTTATTGAAATGTTATTGTGTTTTATTGAATCATTATTGTTTTATTATTGAATCATTATTGTTTTATTGAAATGTTATTGTGTTTTATTGAAATGTTATTGTGTTTTATTGAAATGTTATTGTGTTTTATCGAAATGTTATTGTCTTTTATTGAAATGTTATTGTGTTTTATTGAAATGTTATTGTGATTTATCGAATTGCTATTGTGTTTGATTGAAATGTTATTGTGATTTATCGAAAAGTTATTGTGTTTTATTGAAATGTTATTGTGTTTTATCAAAATTTTATTGTGTGTTATCGAAATGTTATTGTGTTTTATTGAAATGTTATTGTGTTTTATCGAAAGGTTATTTTGTTTTATTGAAAAGTTATTGTGTTTTATCGAAATGTTATTGCGTGTTATCGAACTGTTATTTTGTTTAATTAAAATGTTATTGTGTTTTATTGAAATGTTATTGTGTGTTTATTGAAATGTTATTGTGTTTATTATTGAAATGTTATTGTGTTTTATTGAAATGTTATTGTGTTTTATTGAAATGTTATTGTGTTTTATTGAAATGTTATTGTGTTTTATTGAAATGTTATTGTGTTTTATCGAAATGTTATTGTGTTTTATTGAAATGTTATTGTGTTTTATCGAAATGTTATTGTGTTTTATTGAAATGTTTTATCGAAATGTTATTGTGTTTTATCGAAATATTATTATGTTTTATCGAAATATTATTATGTTTTATCGAAATGTTATGGTGTTTTATTGAAATATTATTTTATTTTAGCGAAATTTTATTTTATTGAAATAGTTACTTTCACCGAAATATTAGATCCGAAATATTATCTAATATTTCGAATATTAAATGAATTGATATTTAGCTAACAATAATTAATATTTCGATATAACGAATGAATATTCCGATAAACGAAATAAAATAATTAAGAAGTATCTAACTGACAATTACTGTTGTCTGTTTCTGTACCTTGTTATAGAGGTATGCCTATCAGTTCACGACGCTGTATATGTCAACCAGAAAAACAAAACTGTCCTTTTACCCTCCTGGTTTATATTATTTCTATAATTTTATTGTATGTATTTATCTAAAAGTGAATCTAGAACTAAACGGCATTATCATATTGAGAAGATAGACCAATTTCACTAAAGATTGATTTCCATTTAGGAAAAAAGGGTGGTTGTTTTGCAAATTCACAAAGACTAAAAATCCTCGCTGAAGCGCCAGCTTCCCTGATAAACAGTGTCTGATACATATGGTATTTATCATGTAATTCTAGAACATTTTTGTCATTTTTATACGGAGATCTGGAGATCAGCAACGCTTAAACCTGACACAGTATACTGTATGTATCCGTGACACCGATCCTTATGATATGACAGTCTCGCGACCTCTATTGTCTGGTGCCTCCAGTAACACGTGGAATTCCTCAGACCTAGGAGTTCGTCCTTAATGCCACCGTGGAGTAATCTTCTTGTGTCCAATATGGACACTTGGAGTGGCGCAATCCCCGTCAAGATCATTAAGGTGCACAGATAAACATGGCGTATAGACATCGTAAAGGTCGAATACAGCGGACTGTTAGGTCAGGGGTATCATCAAAACAATCTACTGAATAATGACTACCAAAGACATCAAAACATCTACCGAAAATCTCAAACAAGCATTTAAAAGGTGGTGTTTAACACAAAATATCTTCTAAATGATTAAATAATGGCCCAAACTATAACTTTCATCACAAAATATATTTCGAAAGTCGTAAACAAAATCCGCGAAAGTGTCAAACAATGGCTTAATGTTGTCTACCGAATGTTTTAAATAATGGCTACATATGTAAGTCAACTCAAATTATTTAGTGACGGTTTCAAACAATAGTTTCAAATGTAAAATACACCACAAAATATTATTCAAACTTTCAAACACAAATATTTACCGATGGTGTGCTAGAAGTTCCTGCTATAGATGCTAAGTAAATATAATTTGCATTGTAGTATAGTTATTTGGAACAAACAAATGTGATCTAAAGCATTTGCAATTTCCCCTGAGATGTACTATTTTTAGATTTTCTTTTGTTTCCATTCAACTCAACAGCAAGTCATATTTGATCAATCTAGTTCTGATCAACTTCCCCTGAAGGATTATATAATATATCGCTAGATACCGACCAGGTTTCTCACTATCTTGTTACACTAACGTCACTTTTACAGCTCTCTTGGTTGTTTCTCCGATCTCTGACCAATGATTGTTCAACGATCCGCCCACTTACCTATTTGTTGAAGGAAAACATTTATATATACCTCGTGCCTTTTATTTCCTGCTATAGAAACTTCCTATTAAATAAAACACGAGTAATACGTAACTGACTTTGGCTCGGCACACATGTCTTTAAGTATCTCGGAGTTTGGAATGTCCCAAGGGTGTTCAACCCACCAGTTAACCTCATCTTACGTCCTTGACCTTTTATAACCAATATTTTATTTAGCAACTATGATAAATGTACTACCACTGACCACATCCCCTACAATGACCCCCTAATGTCATTGTCACCCCCGTTCACAATCGATATCTATGCCATATGATTGTCCCCTGTATTTCCAAAGATGTGGGAATCAATCCATTTAGATTCTAAATATGAAACTGTAACCGCTGCTAGATCGACGCAATTTGTGGCCTTTGTAAGAAACCTATTTCAGAGTTATATCCCTGGGGTGGACAATGAACTAAATCAAAGCGTCCTTAAATGTCCTTGACCTTTTATATAACTATTGTTTTAAGTGATTGTGACGTCATACTTTATCGACTGCTCCCGAGAGCTGGAAAAGAATCATTACTATCTTTAGCACTGGTACCAACAATAGAATGATAGCCATGGTGATGACGTCACAGACTAAATGTGTGATTAAACAAGTATTCCTTTTATTTGCAACCAAATTATAATAGAACTTTAATAGCAAGGAGTACCAAGTCTACTTCTTTTGTATCGAATTTCATAAGGTATTGTAGTTTAAACGCCTAGTTTTACCTTTAGCCAGACTATAGTTTGCATTAAGGTTTGTTCAGTGCCATCCCACTCGATGGCTAGAAACCGGTTGTGAGGGAAAATATGGAATGACGTTATTTGTCAGTATGAGCATTGCACTAAACTGAATGATTCAACAATACCTACAATGTTTTCATTTCTACAACTTGATCGAAGCTCTTAAACTTCAAAGACTTTCAAAAAAAATTTTAAAGTTCAATATTTATGCTGATAGTGGCGAAGACTCATTTTGTTTACCATGTAGAACCATTCTTGGACATATTGTCCTATTGCTACTCATAATAATATACAACGCAATCATAACAGATCAACATTGATGTCATCTGCGTCAGCGCTAACCGATTTAGAAGGTATCTAGAGTAGTACTAGATATCATACCATCAATATCCCTTGTCATACCATCAATATCCTTTGTCATACCATCAGTATCATTTGTAATACATGTATTGATTGTATATCTTTGTAATATAGAAATCTTCCTCCAGCTCTGGATATACCGGTATACTAGATTAATTCAGGAAATCTATCGATATATCGGATTACGATGGAACAAAAGAATCGAGATTCCTGACAGCCCTTTGTAACGATCTGCCGGTCTCATCTGTCTGTGGTATTTCAACTATTGTCTTAAAATGTCTTTTTTTACGTGACCAGTCTGTTTTTACAATCAGAATATGACAATGATATTTAAGTTCTTTCCTACTCCCACCCATGTACCAAATATAAACGAAGCGACATCCGGTGACATGGGCTTTCTGTAATAGGAATAAAGTTCTGCCCACAATCTGTCTTGATGAGCTGTCACCTTTGGTATTTAGAAGTCTGGGGCTTCATCAAGTACAGAGATTCACTGGCCTCTTACGATAACGAGAAAATATAAAACTGTGGAATATCAGTACGGACATTTATTGGGTGTACCTAAAGAATCCTAATAGATTGGGCTTTAACGTAACTGGACAGAGGTCAAGCGGTCAGCACACAAACTATAGATCAGTAGGACATTGTTCTATGGCAATGTTATGTGCTAACTGTACTGCACTAAATCTCCTTTGATCTGAAAAATCATAGAAGTTTAATTTGTATCGAACACTCTCCAAACGTTTTATTTTAACCATTGAAGGTTTGAATCTTTCAATGTATGTTCACATTTTACAAATACAATGTTATTTGCTAAGTGTACCACACAACGTCTCTTTTGATTCACAATATTAAATCAGTTTATTTCATCGAACACTTTCTACATTTTTGAATCATTGATGATTTGCATCTTTCAATGTATAGGTTTTTTTTCAAATTCAATTTTATTTGCTAACTGTACAGCACTACGTCTCATATTATTGCAATATCAAATAAGCATACTTTTTATCGAACACTTTCCAAATCTTTGGACCTTTGATGGTTGGCATCTTTCTAGTACAGGTCTTTTGTCTAGATGTCTGTTTCGATTGTTTTTTAATGCATATGACCATAAATCACATGAAATTCGTTTATAGGATTAGTCATTGTCACTGCCAGGAAGGTTGCTTTATCTATAAGGTATTCGTTACATCGCTTTTCAAACGAGACATTTTGGTGACGTCGTTACCAATGTGATTCATCCACCAGACCTCAATGTATGACAAAAGGATTTATAAAAAAAATACTCTCGTAAAACCACTTTTAGGCTGAATCTAAAATGTAGGTCCATCAAATGGATTTACTCTACTGCATATCATCTTCCATTACGTTTTACTGCTCCGAATAAAACACTATCCTTCACTTCAGTGTAGTACGGCGATTATGGGTGTTGTTTATTCAATTAGACGTCTACTTCCTGGTGTGAATACGAAACTAAAGAAATCCGCAATAACACAGATGTAGGGATTCGCACGATTACATAATACATAGTTAATGACGTAACTATATTGTTGTGTTTGATTATTGACGTTTTATTGTTATCGACTACAGTAAAAATAGCGAGAAAAGGATGAAAGCAAACATAGGCGAGTCATTAAATCCTGCAGACATATACTGCTTTACATCCGACCGGGGAGGCTGCTACTTCCACACTGACTTATCACCCTGATATCAAATTAATGTAAAATCATCTTTTCTCTCGTGCATAAGCAGACAATAACGAAACAATGGCGTGACTGGTACTGTCTGCATTAATAAGTCGAAGGTAAATCTAATTCAAGTTCCCATGGATGTCGCGGTCGTAATGTTGTATGTAACGTATGTGTAGTTGTAAACGTTGTAGATAAATACAATCATGAATAGTTGAGTTAAAGTGCGACCTTCCGGGGAAAAAACCAAACAAACGAATTCCCATAGGAGGAAAAGTGAGAGAATGAAAAAGAAAGAAAGAACGTGGATCGTAACGTGCTTTATCCTCCAGATTTTGAAACCATCGTGCAGAACATTGAAGGTACATGTAAAGTACTGCACTTTGGATAAACAAGCCGTGGCATCAAAGGATTGTTTTTAATTTCAGAATATTTTACTGAACTTTATCAAATATAGCGTTATAAATAATAGAGTCATGTGTTTGTGAGTCACGTAAAATAGTTTGTATTGTCAATGGTCTGTCCTTACCATAGAATGGTAAAACGATGACCGCCAGCTCACACACAAATCAGCTACATACGGTGTGTCAGCTAACGATTACTATTGGAGTCAGATGGATACAGACAGTGCATTAATATTTTGACGATCAGTATTATCGTCTTAGACTAAACACGATCGCCAGGACAGTATCCTGATTATTAGGTCTATGGACAGATATTTTGTGACTGTGCCCTTTCCTGGGAGTGTCTCGCGATGTAATTCTACTTCCGTTATCTGATTCAAGAAACATGCTACATGCTTTATATTTATTCTTCTGTGTCAATCTCAAATCGCAATAATAGCGAATATGATTAAAAATGGCAATATTTATTCCTAGAGAACTGAGTTCAAACTTCCGTGAACTCTGTTAAACTGACGTTAATGGACAATGAACGACAGTAGAACCTGGGTGGTTGTGACAGGATATGATTACATGTCAATCAGCGCAGATCTAACAGAAATAGGCATCATTTGGCATAAATATTAAGGAATTTGACGAACAGGGAGCGTCAATGCTTCAGGGTTATTGAGTTAAAAGACAACACCACCATGACCAATTTAGGTTGATAAAGATATGAGACAAATTCGTTAACTGCACAGCAATCCTCATCATATATGAATATCTTATTTCGATTTTTTACGGGGAATATACTTATGTTACGTTTATCTATTAACAATGAAAATGTTAAGTAATGAAATATCCCATATGAGGTTATTTCCTTAAATGTGGTATTTTTTGTGGTATTCTGTCAAAGAATACTTTTCAGCCAAGTCTTTAAAAAATAATAAAATGTGAATTAAATGTTATTTTTTATTTTCTTAAATTCTTCCAGATAAATGAATAAATAATATAAATATCAAGCACTACAGAATGATATTAACCGTATACATATTGAGTTGATTACATCTTGGTATTCACTTGAATAGGCTAGAACTAAAAATATCCCAATATAATATTATAAAAATATACAAAAAAAGAAAAGTTTTAGGTGTAAAATTATAAAGGTATCTTGAATCGTATAAACTCCGATCGTTTGCTTGATTACATGTGGTATGGCATTCATATTGACATGTTTTAGAGGAAATCTCAGTTGATTGTCTTTAATGCTGATAAGATTCTGTTGAATAAAGATTTCGGCAAATCATGACCAAAAAGGCGAATAACGAAGTCAGTTTATGATCTTTCACGGTTGATAGTTTGAACGTCTCTAGACAGAAGAATTACTGTTCTTTCTGAGACCTCAGGAGGCCAGACTGTATCACCGGAAGTATATAACCTGAGAAGGCCAGGCTGTCTCACCGGAAGTATATAACCTGAGGAGGCCAGACTGTCTCACCGGAAGTATATAAGCTGAGGAGACCATACTGTCTCACCGGAAGTATATAACCTGAGGAGGCCAGGCTGTCTCACCGGAAGTATATAACCTGAGGAGGCCAGACTGTCTCACCGGAAGTATATAACCTGAGGAGGCCAGACTGTCTCACCGGAAGTATATAAACCTGAGGAGGCCAGACTGTCTCACCGGAAGTATATAACCTGAGGAGGCCAGACTGTCTCACCGGAAGTATATAACCTGAGGAGGCCAGACTGTCTCACCGGAAGTATATAAGCTGAGGAGACCATACTGTCTCACCGGAAGTATATAACCTGAGGAGGCCAGGCTGTCTCACCGGAAGTATATAACCTGAGGAGGCCAGACTGTCTCACCGGAAGTATATAACAACCAATTAGTATTTTACATTTTCGTCCGCATACTCTCCCAGACCACCCGGTACACTAGTTGTCTTTCATTTCTGAATTTAAAAAAGATGCTGTTTTGTATTCGCCGTGTACAGTTTGATTTAAGATTGGATAATTTTGTCTGTTTGATTATCCTCATGCACACCAACTCAACAGGCATGTGTTCTTTATGTCAAAACAAAACTGACCTACGGATATTATGGGCCGTTTTCGATTATGCGGTTTGACTGGTTAAACCTAGTTGTTCGTTTATGAATTAAAGATGGACCTGGTGATTTCATATTTTTTCAGTCGAGCATTGACAAAGCCCTCACAGGCCTGTATCATAAACTGTAGGTCCGTCAGAATTTATACTTGGAATAAAGACTTTTACAAACGGTCAAACCGGTTGTTCCGAATAAACGAAAACGGCTCTGGTGTCGAGTTATAAAAGTTTTCACGGGAAAAATCTACTAGTAACAAAGTATATAACAGATATTCTATCTTGCTAGGGACGCAGTTACAATATTCTTACGATATTTCTTATTGTTGTTTCACAATTTAACATTTTACGACAAGTGGAAGTGATGCCATGACTAGAATAATGTCTTTCCAACGCTGACAAATGAGAATAATAGATATGAAGATATATTGGTAATTGTGTTCTAAACACTATCGGTTTTGTTCCTTGAGCAAAAATACAAATAAAAGACAAATTGATGACAGACATTCATGAAAAATGCATTTCTATTCACCACCAAATAAATTCGATTTATATCTAATGTTCATTCACCAACGATCATGATTAATTCTCCTCTCAAATTAGATCATCTCCTGCTACATTACACTGAGGAAATTGATACTTCGTCAGCATTCATTTTACAGATCAATCTCTTGGACAGATTCTTAACAAAACTCAACGTCAATTTATAATGTTTGAGTGGCTACATAATTTAAATTTGAGGTAGGGAGATAAAGGCAACGAGAAGAATTAACGTAAATGCCATATCCTTTGAAAAAGATATTTGTTTCTCACGGTTAATATCAGTCCTGGTGTAACATATGTAATGCAGATCTGTTTAATTCGAGAAACACTTGCTCTTCCGGGGCAGTTTTTCAATTGTCCATAGTAACACGGCGTTTCATCTTTATTTGCCTAACTTTATAAGATGTCTGTAAATAGATGCTGATGTTGGATGACATACTTCGTCGTTGTTGAATGCTTTGTGATATTACCTGTGTGTATGATAGTCAGACATTAGAATATGGTAGAGACTACCCTCCTGCAAGGTCAGAATTTAAAGATACGATTTTAATCCTGCAACCGGCATTTGTATTGTCGGAATACACTTACTACATATAGGCTATGGGGTAGGAGGTTCCCACATGCACCCCTCTCCCCTAAACCTCCGAACCAATATTTTTCTAAACCCTTATGACCCACTGATCACAAATCAAAATGTTAACATTGCATAAGTTGGGATGAACTTCCGGTTATGACGTCATCAAGATGGCCGCCATCTCGAATTTCACTAAAAATGAAAAATAGTCCTAACATTGACATTTTTCAACCGAAGTAGACAAATGAGGTATCAAAATGACCACAATTGAACACCAAATACATATCAGGACCAAATAATCCAATACATGTAGTGATTTGTACGTAGGAAATGACAAAATCGGATTTTAAGCTAAAAATTGAAAAAATTTTAGAAATTTTTAGCACACAAATTTTTCATATTTGGCTTGACGCTGCAAAAACTGTTTCCCAACAGCAAACTATTACTTCTAATAAGTTTTTTGACCACTTATCAATCAGTTTAAGCAACGACAACAACAACAACCAATGGTAACATTGTATAAGGTCTGGTTATGACGTCATCGAAATGGCCGCCATCTCGAATTTCACTTAAAAGTGAAAAATAGTCATAACATTGACATTTTTCAACGAAAGTAGACAAATGAGGTATCAAAATGACCACAATAGAACAACAAATACATATCAGGACCCAATAATCCAATATACGTCAGGATTTGTACGCAGGGAATGAACAGAATGAACAAAAAAAATAAGCACAAAAATGGTGATTTTTCAGCAGCAAAAATGTTTCCCAACAACAAATTAATATTCATTATTAGTTATTGGATATCTTTTCAATATAATATTGGCTATTGATGATTTAAATCTTAACAATTTTTGATTTAAAGTTGGCTGAATATCTAAGTGGGACTTCAAAATAATCCATTTTTCATGTTCAAAATTTTGTAGACTGGCAGCGTCTCAAACTGAATTATTACAGCAAAACGCCAACTAACAGCTAAATGGTATCAAATTAAAACTGTGGTAAATACCATGACACTTTCTGAAACGTTTTGTGTCTTTTAGAATAAGCACATCCTTTGGTATTCCTGTGTATAACATAAGGAAATGACAGATGGTTACTACAGTGTCACATATTTCTTTCACTAGTTCTCTGTCTTCGATGGCGATGAACTGATGAGCTGATGTAACATTACATTACCGAGTTACCATCGTGGTTCTAACTTGTCAACCGTCCATGGCCAGAGTTAACATAAAAAACATCGGCTTCAGGGATATGGGAGCTCTTACTGTTTCCAACCTAGTGATTCACATATCAAATATGATGTTCCAGACTTCCCCGGCAGATCCCCAGATCCACATTCTGTGAAGGGTTGAGCTGGTTCTCCTCAATTCGTATGAGGTACATTTCCTCATTCTTGTGAATCCTAAGTTTCTGGAGAGTCTTCTATCACCTGCGCCATTTATGGTCGCACGAGGGTCCACAATATTGATGCATGGCACTTCATATGAGTTATAGGCTAAGGAGAGCTTATTCCACTATTCAAATAATGTGGATCTGGTGTAATTTCCATTATGCCGGAGAAGTCTGAAACATCATATACGTACGATATGTTAGAATCTGAGGGAGATCCCACATCCCTGAACCTGTTGTTCCTGATATGAACTCTGGTCATGGATGGATCATGAAAGATGACAGGCTAGAACAATACTGGTAATGTAGTGTCAAATCAGCTCATCGACATTGAAGACGACTCTCTGGCTTTCGAAGAATTTGATACTGATATCTCGATTACTCTGATTTGAACTACCAGCTACCAGACATGTCGAGTCTTTTCAGAGGATAGAGCAGTGAGGCGAGAAAGCACGCACAATGATAATGGTTATCATTAAGAACCAGTGAAAGACATATGTGACAAAGTAGTAACCATATATGACATTTATGCTTATGCTATGCATTGGAAATAAATAAGAAACGAATGTGCTCATTTTCAAAGACACAAACGTTGGAAACTGTTAATGATACTAAAGGAAACACCGGCGTAGCTTAGGTTACATTTGTTACGCTATCAGTAGGTGTTGTGCTGTAATAATTATTTTTGAGACGCTGCTAATCTCCAAAATTTCAAACATGAAAATGGATTATGTTAAACTGTGACTGGTCCCACCTAGATATTCTGTTAACTTTACATTAATTTTTTTCTACTTATAAATCGTCAATAGTCAATGTTCTGTTTAAGGAAATTATAATAGACCAGGAAACTGTAGTGTCAGCGGTTTGGAGTTAAATATAGCATATGCCCATTAACCAAATGAGGGTATAAAAATAATTCTCTTTTGCATTTCTATGTATTTTTGTTTTTGTTGTTGTTTTTACAGTTTGATAAGTGATCAAATAACTAATTACGAATAACATTTTTTTTGTTGGGAAACATTTTGCTGCGTCAAGCCAAAAATGAAAAATTCGCTAAAAAAACCCACCATTTTTGTGCTTAAAATCTTATTTTTACATTTCCTGCGTATAAATAACTACATATATTGGATTATATGGTCCTGATATGTATTTGTTGTTCTATTGTGGTCATTTTGATGCCTCATTTGTCTACTTCGGTTGAAAAATGTCAATGTTATGACTATTTTTCACTTTTTAGTGAAATTCGAGATTGGGGCCATTTTGATGACGTGATAACCTCTTATCAAATAGTTTAAGCAAAAACAACAACAAAAACCAATGTTAACATTTTGATTTGTGATCAGTGGGTCATAAGGGTTAAGAAAAATATTGGTTCGGAGGTTTGATGGGGGGGGGGTGCATCTGTGACCCTCCTAGCCCATGGCCTAATATATTTTGTTGTGTTCGGCACTAACGAAAAATAGATGTATTTAAGTACGTGCGCCGATTCAATCGACCTCCTATTGGTTATTTCATTCTTTGGACATGTTTGTTGAACATTGTGATACGAATATGTTAAAATATAACATTGCTAAATATAAAAATCACATTATGCATGTAATGTTGCATGATAAAACGAATACATGGCCAGTGTCTTAAAATATAAGCTTTATTTTGGAAAGGATTTAGAAATACAAATGTGGCGAGTCTCACATTGACCTTGTATTCTCTACATATATATCAGTGAAGTCAAACTTGAACTTATGAGATATTTTTATATTATGTCAGTATGAACGGATTCGTTCCCTTCAATGACAAAAACCCACGCAACTGAAGGAGAATTGAGCCTATATTCAGGTTTCCTAGACAAACCTAAGCATTAAAAACAAGAAGCGTTTGAAACTATAAAAAATTGACTTCTCTGTAAGACAAATGTTCAAAATCATCTTTAAACAGCATGACTCGCAGTTTTGGTGATTTGCACGTTTGCACGTTTTCGAAATCAGTCATTGAACTAGTTGCAATTTGACCGTAAAAGTTAATGTTTATGTAACATTAAACTCTAATGTTGTATAAAACGCCAGCCGTGCTGGAGGGCCCACCCTTTCACAAACCGTTATCATATTCCTAGAATTCCATTTTGGTTTTTGGAGTTTATCTAAATTTTGCACAGAGTGCTGTAACTGAGACTGCCGGAAAACTAGGCGATCAGAAATCGACATCTCGCCAGACTTTGTGGCAATGATAACAGAACCTTCGTTAATCGTATTTCGGTGTTTACATTTCTCCGAATCCGCAACTTCCGATAATTGTTTCCATGACAACTACAAAACAGCACACTGTCTCCTAGTTTTTGTATGATGGAGGAAGCTAAGGAAAGCGAACAGCGAACTAACAAACTGTTTTGGACAATTATTGCAAAGACCACATCATAACTTCATCTTCATCCTCATTGTAGAACTGTTAAAAAACAGTGTAGATGGAAGGAAACAATGCCAGGAGCATTCTTGAGAAAAATAACAAAACTTGTTATTACAAATCGTATCCTGCAACATTTTAATTTTTTTACAGGAAAATGCATATTGTCTTTATGAACCTGGAATATAAGAGGATTGTAGAAAGGATACACAATACATAGACATCAGATGCTCCACAGGAGTCATGGGTAAGGAAAAGGAACAGATACTTCAATAAAGACAGGAGAGGGAATGTCAAAAAAATATTAACTGAAATGAAAATATTAATCGAAATGAAAAAAAATAACCAAAATGAATAAAAAATCATTAATGAAATGACAAAGTACAACTTAAATGAAAAAAAAATCGGACAGAGAAACTATTGAAGATCACAATGATTACCATCAATCTGGAGCCGGATGTTGTATTGTTATAACATATTTTGTTACCATTGTCAGCTCCGCTTAGTGATTAGCCTATCCCAATATTTAACCTACAACACAGTTTCTCTGTCGATCGATACAGATCGACAGTCTTTATCGCTGTGATACGATTACAGACCATTTAGGCTATAACTTGCGTCATAATCGGAGAAGCTGTTACCAAACGTGTCACAGCGCGAGCCAGGTCATCGCTTTTGTTACAGGAAAGCTAAAGAAATCACAGGGTATAAGCGCCTTGATGAGATAGATTAAGGAAAATTATGGTAACACTTTAATGATACAGAGAATTAATACCAAACCCAGCATTGTAAGTCTCAGACCTACATCGAACTATAGGTATCGGAAATGATGCTATCATCAAAATAGAAGTTGTTATTGTAATAGGATCCATTATCGATTTTATCTATATTTTATCATTTTTTGTTATCATGGCATATATGATTGTGTTTATTGTTTCGTTTTTGTTTTTCCCATTTGATACTTATTGTTTTCGGTATCAATTAAAATATGCCTTAGTATTAACAAAACATAATATACCCGTCACTATAAATCAACAAAGCCTATCTGGTGGATATCAAACGTGCTATACCGGAGACACTTTCCCCTCATAATATACCCGTCACTATAAATCAACAAAGCCTATCTGGTGGATATCAAACGTGCTATACCGGAGACACTTTCCCCTCATAATATACCCGTCACTATAAATCAACAAAGCCTATCTGGTGGATATCAAACGTGCTATACCGGAGACACTTTCCCCTCATAATATACCCGTCACTATAAATCAACAAAGCCTATCTGGTGGATATCAAACGTGCTATACCGGAGACACTTTCCCCTCATAATATACCCGTCACTATAAATCAACAAAGCCTATCTGGTGATATATCAAACGTGCTATACCGGAGAGACACTTTCCCCTCATAATATACCCGTCACTATAAATCAACAAAGCCTATCTGGTGGATATCAAACGTGCTATACCGGAGACACTTTCCCCTCATAATATACCCGTCACTATAAATCAACAAAGCCTATCTGGTGAATATCAAACGTGCTATACCGGAGACACTTTCCCCTGAGATATTGGTATTGGTTTGTCAGATGGAATAATTAAAACGTGTTTTCTCTGTTTTCATCGTGTTTCTGCTGTTGCACTCGATTTTATTGATGACGCATGCGCCTTTACCTTGTAGTGACATACTATGTCAACAGAAACATATATCATACTGTGGTTTTTTTCAATTCTTTTAAGTTTAAGATAAACTTATATTACATACATATAAAATAACATAAAGTCGGTCACAGAATCTGTAAGCTCGGGTTACGTTTGTTCCGCTCGCTTATTAGTCATTTCTGCCTTTCTAATTCTTTGGTTCGTTAATAACATATCGGCATGTGTACGTCGTGCGCATTAGATTGATTACATTACATCTACCTATCCATTACACAATGATGTAACATCCTTATGACTTAAAAGTATGAAACATGCGTGTCGCAGACTATCACTTCTAAATAAGGAGAGAATGTCGTACCTCCGCAGCTATCTGCAGTTGTGGAATTGGTATCTGATATCATCAAAATAACGATTTCTCCTGATTTATGTCCACAGATATCATCGTGTGACGCATCATACAATACAAGGTAAAGGCGCATGCGTCAACAACAAAACCAGGTGCAACAGCAGAAATATGATGAAAACAGAGAAAACACGTTTTAATTATTCCATCTGACAAACCAATACCAATATCTCAGGGGAAAGTGTCTCCGGTATAGCACGTTTGATATCCACCAGATAGGCTCTGGTGATTTATAGTGAAGGGTCTGTGTCTGTAAAAATGACCAATTTCCTTCTTCTTAGTGTTCACAGTTCGCTATCGGGCTAGAAACCACACAATCAGTTTCTTGTAAGGTTAGGTTTGACATTTCACTAAATAAAACTGACACTCAAAGGAGTCGAGCACTAGATTTCCGGCGGGGAATTCCTACAATACCCTACCTGGTTACACGCCAAGTATACTGAATTGGACGACAGGAATCGAGGAATCCTCACAATAGCACCACCCAGAATGAATTGGTGGTATTAGGTTAGAAAGATCATTCAATAATGTGGCGGTTCCAGCAAATCCTGATATCACTAGCGATAGGTCATAGCGTAGTTATAGATGGTTCTCAATCAAGTTACACGACTCAATTCTGTATACTTGTTATACGCTGTTCTCACCATCAATAAATATAAGAAAGAGAGTCAAATACATCTTCTGAGTTAAGGAAATAATAATGAAGCTGGATACCGAAATAAGATTGTAGAGAAAGGAAATTAAAATTGAAACAGAATTTTCATAAAATCTAGGAAATGAGAAAATATGGTTTGTGACAGAATGGTGAATTGACCTAAATACGTATCAATTCTAAATATTGAAATTAAGATCTACGACATGAAATTGTATATAAAAAAGATCAAAAATTTAGGAAATAAGATCAAAACAGAATTTCGATTTTAAAATGAGCAAAGGAAATTTGAGAAAGAAATTTGATGATAGACACAGAAAATAAAATCGGAGATAAAATGTAGAGAAAAGCAATGAAGTTCCTCTTTCATGTTCTTAATCATCAAATAATGTTCCAGTAAAATGTCTGAAATTCATGTAGAGCTAAAGTGAGGAACGGATTATATGATAAAAACTCCTTGAAGGACTCAATTCTTCACCAGGTGAAATTGACCTTGTTTTTTCTATTCCTTTTTATTTCTATCAAATCTTCAGATTTCAAAGAGTTTTTTCTGTAACTTGTTGTTTCGCATTTCCATATTAAAGGGTTTTGTCCTGGTGAGATTGATTGTTACGTCATGTTTTATACGTGTAACGTCATGTTTGTTCACAGAGTAATGACGTAACAATCTATACCTACTCAAAAGGGAGATAACCATGTAATATGCAGAGACGTAATATATAAATATTATAGCTTATGTCACCTGAGGAGACATTACAGAGAGTTCTATCAACAAGGAACATACTTCCATGGATGACATGTCATTTTATAGTGTTTGTCGATGCTTGTGCCTAGCTTTTTTCATTGTAATAAAATTCCAGGATTTATTGTATATTTTATATAACGAACCTGCTTTCTATCAGTATATCTAATCCGTGATGGCAAACTGTTATTGACAGTGACATTTCCATTACTCTCCACAGCATATACTCAATCGATAAATAACAAACAGTCGTCATGCATCTGACCGCTTTGTCTGACAGAAAACCTTTCTTTAGGAGTAATATACATGTTGGAAATAAGCAACACAAAATCTATAAATCACGACAATTTATTTATAACCGACAAACATGCTTACAACACACAGCATAATGCTAACTGGATTTTCTATACGCAAATACGCGGCAAGAATTTGTCAAACTATATAACGACAATCAATATATTTCTATTTACAACCACACAACGCCTGTCCCTCTTTTCATCCTGTGGAAGATGTGTTATCATTGTCTGCTGTTTAGTCTTCCTCGGTGTTCTCGTTGACACGTGTTTTTTGCCTTGCTCTCCCAAACTGTAAGAAGACTACTCCAAACTAACCAAGGATAGAATACCTCCTATAATTGTTGTCGATGTAGAGGCACTGGTTAGACTGGATATGTAGACAGTAAACGCTATTGAATAAAAGCTGTGAAATTGACAGAGATCACTTGAATAAGGTGGCCGCTATTTTTGGTACGGTCGGATGTGAGGAGAATAATTCCTTGAAATTCAATTACTGAAATATTCACGGCTATGAATTGGTATTTGTAAAGTAGTTGTCTAGTGTAATGTTGGTTTCTTCTAACGAGAGAAGAATATCTAATCAATGGGTCTGTACCGTAGCCCAATACTATCTCACATAGACTTAGGGGAATAGAATAGTCTTTTGTTTAATACTGATTCAGTTATAGTTGGAGACTCGGTTAGATACCGGTGTGTGATCAAATTGTCTGTTGTTTTTATAAGTAGCGTTGTTGTAATGTGTCTGTAGAGAGAAAGGTTTGGGAGCGCTGTTCTGTGTAGCGCTCAGTGTTAGGAGATTAGTATTTCTGAGAAATATGCTATCATTACGAATCACAATGTATTCTTATCTTAGATTGTCACAGTCTTTCGAGAGGTTTAGGTCGTAAATGACAACATTAAATGGATATGGACTACAGCGGTAATTTTCTTAATGTTAAGCTAATTTTTCACCTAATCCGCACATTGGCTGCAGGCTTACATGACATTGTCGTTGAGTGGCTGTAGGCTTACATGACATTGTCGTTGAATATGACATTATAGTGAAGCTACCGTTGTGACATTATTAACGGAACTTGGCAGAATTAGATTTTAACACATGGATATTTCAGACCTGCAAAAATTTAGGATTTGGAATTTCGCCATCAAAAGAATGTAAATCGTGTTAATTTATCTATAATCTATTCCATTTATATCGTGAATTACTCTCAGTTGAACCAGAGCTTGCCAGAATAAAAATCTTAAACTAATTTCTTAAAATCTTATTAAAATGATCTTTGATTTACTTGTTATGTAATATGCCATATGCAGTTACAATAGCAGAGTTTTATTTCTGGAAACATTACATTTTACCTTAGTTAAACGAATATTTATACTATTAAACAAATAATATATTTTACACATTTTCTGTGGTCTGTTGCGATTCTTATAAGTAAAAAATTATATTTAAACAATGTTTTACACAGTTTTAAAGGAATTTATAGCATTATATGACTATCTTCACTATGGAATGGCAGGGACCCATTCTAAACACTACTGTGGGATTTTGTGTCATGGAAATTAAACGACGGCAAAAATATGATGACATTTTATGCTTCATTATCACTGATTTTATTTGCATATACATGTATTATATATATATATATTCAGTACACATGTACCGAATTAGTTTACCCTCCTGATTAATCTTCAATTAAGAAGATAGTCATTGCCACTAGGTTAAGTATTACAGAGACCCAGTATAAATACATAACTTTCCAACAAACATCACAGACTTCGATGAAATGATTCTCTCGACACAACGTATTTAGCACAAACAATAGTTCGCAGTGATGATGGCGACAAATACCGACAATACTCTTCGCATTCTAATAAAGCAGACATTTAGAAGCGCTGTAGTTTTTTCAATCTTTTTTCTCATAGATTTTTGTGATAACGACTTTATAAGTTCACAAGTCATGTTTCCCTGGGAAGAGCTTATACAGTTGACATGCGGAGTGATACATATATTATTTATCATCATCAGAAATAGAGATCATTTTAATACAACCACCAGATCATCAGATTCTCCACACCGACATCAAATATATAACATTAACAAATGTTTGTTACTTAAGTCATTACAGTACAATGTCTATGCCATATCTGATTTATACACAATTTCTTGCGCTTCCTAGTTGTGCACAGTCTTGTTTTAAATGGATTTCAGACGGTTGCCGGTCTCTCATCCCTGACCAGTCGTTCAATGCTAACACCAATCATATTAAATAAAGCAATTCCTAATTTCCAGCTCGCTGTGCTGTAGACGTGACCTTCAGTGTGTTGTTCAGACATACGATTGGTTGACACGTCACGGGTTAGTAATTTTAGCATTTCTTTATCATGTCCGTCTTTGTTTTTCTTTTGTTGTACAACATCAACTACATACATATCTATATGCTTCATTTTATATGGATATCTTACTGTAATGGAATACACAATATTTACCCTTACCAATTCCATGTACAGTAACCAGTAAACGGAAAACTGTTTCATTTAGAAGGGTTGGGAAAAATCGCCGTTTCATCTTGGTCCGTGTTATTTAACAATAAATTAAAATAAAAGCATTTTACTTCATACACATTTTAACTCTTAAGAAATGACCTTTAAACAGGCATTAGGTTCTATACCTATTGACATATAAAAAGACAGTGAAGAAAGACTAAACCCAAATAAAAATGACAATTCACGCGATTTTTTTAATTTGTATAGCCGCCTGACAAATATTCATAGAAGGAAACACAAACATTCGTTTTTTAGCCTTAGATTTTGGGACCAGAATCCCAATCAGACAAGGATGGTATGAGCTGATCAGGGATTAATGAGGCAAGGGATTGACTAATTCCAGAGTCAAGCTCCGTAAAGTCGGATTGCAATTAGTAACAGCCTTATCTTATATGTTATACGTGGATAGTAGAAGTGGGTTTCAATTACTTTTCGGTTCCTTTCCCGCCGTAGAGACAGCAATTTCAGATGAAATAACTACGATCAGATTGTTCAGTTCAGCTATTATGTCGCCTACCATCTGTATATTGAAAAGCTATTTAAAGCTTGTGTAAAGATATTCGGTTCAAAGCCCGCTAAAAGGACACTTATACCTATAACTAGGTTCTCGCTTTTACATTAAATCCCAGAAAAAATGGTTGCTAATGGTAATTTTAGCTTAAAAGTATATAATCTGATCTCTGCTGGTGTAGAATTGGAATTGGAAGATTGGAAATTTTACTTTATGTCTGTAGCATTACCAGTATTCCTTAAAGTATGGCTTTACTTGGATATTGACTTTGTTGGTCGATTAATACAGTGGCATGACGTACCCATGTCACCACCAAATGATCCTTTGAATGAGTTTGAAAGTGTGTTGAAATATCTGTCTGACATCGTTGAGGATTTGATAAAATTTGTTTACATTTTTGTCTTCGTGACTTTTAACATTGGGTATAAAGCGTTTTGTGCTTCCATCATCGTTCCCGAATAAAGTGTCTATTTCTTTTCATTTTTTATGAATGTTTAAACAAAAGACTAATTTTTCAAGTACTTTTCTTACTTCTGCTAGTTTTCCACTCGCTATCTCACAAATTGCAACTAATCATCATCATCTATCATCATCACCATATCATCATCATCATCATCATCACCATATCATCATCATCATCATCATCATATCATCATCATCATCATCATCACCATATCATCATCATCATCATCATCATCATTACTATAAGATATAGCTGTAAAGTACACTGACAGGAATGTGAGCCAGAGTCAGTACGTTATCCATTATCATGTGAACAAACACCGGTAAATACAGTTTGGTTATAAAGTGGATAAATCCATTCAGGACTAGAAGGACATATATCGGAGTACAGACATAAACGGAGGTAAGCGCCATCAACCCATTACGGAATATCTGCCGCGGAGGACATAGCGCACATTTAACAGAAAGTACAGTAAATTCTACAGGTCTTTATCAAAGCGGATGGCATTAGATTTACGAAAAAGTTCATATGCTAATGAAGGTGATAGTATAAACCTTAGCAGGAATTACTTTACAATACCGGATTCACAATGGAACAGGTTATCAATGGTAACTTTCCTGATTGATTCCAATTTGGAATCCTAATAGTTGTTGTCAATTTAACTTGGTAACCATGCTTTTAAAAATAAGCCTAATTAAAGTTTACAGAAGTTAGGAATACTCTTTCAAGGATGGATTGATTGGCAGTCGGATGAGATTCATTAAATATTTTTACCGAATCAATTTGTCCCTGCTAACCATTCCTAGCAATATTGTCAGGTATATTCATTTAAACATGGAAACGGAAGTCGGAAGTCCTGACAAAGTCAACAAAGGAATGGTAGTCTGTTAGAGCGTGATTCTAGTCCTTGTGTGACGTGACTGGAGGTTGGTCCCGCGGTGTAGGGTAAGATACTGCCAATCCATTAACGTATTTCCTTATCAATGAGGACTAATAGTTCGTTCAGCAGGATGTTTGTTTAAAGGTGATGACGTATATTGGAATGTCATACCCTAATAAACTACATCATCGGACTGTGTATACAAGGCAAGGCGCTTAAATTGTTCTGCATTTGACTGCAAATAACCGATACTACACCATTCACCGAGAATGGCAATCCCTAGTAGATAGTAGGTTACAATTCTGTTTGATCAGTGTTGGTAAACTTTGAATCACGACTCCATTGTTTAACCATCTGTAACATCTCCTACGTCCTGTTTGTGTGGCTATAAGTCCCACCTGTAAAATCTCCTACGTCCTGTTTGTGTGGCTATAAGTCCCACCTGTAAAATCTCCTACGTCTTGTTTGTATGGCTATAAATCCCACCTGTAAAATCTCCTTCGTCCTGTTTGTGTGGCTATAAGTCCCACCTGTAAAATCTCCTACGTCTTGTTTGTGTGGCTATAAGTCCCACCTGTAAAATCTCCTACGTGTGGCTATAAGTCCCATCTGTAACATCTCCTACGTTCTGTTTGTGTGGCTATAAGTCCCACCTGTAAAATCTCATACGTTCTGTTTGTGTGGCTATAAGTCCCACCTGTAAAATCTCCTACGTCTTGTTTGTGTGGCTATAAGTCCCACCTGTAAAATCTCCTACGTCCTGTTTGTGTGGCTATAAGTCCCACCTGTAAAATCTCCTACGTTCTGTTTGTGTGGCTATAAGTCCCACTGTAATCCCACGTCTTTGTGTGGCTATAAGTCTCCTACCTGTAATCTCCACGTTTTGTGTGGCTATAAGTCCCACCTGTAAAATCTCCTACGTTCTGTTTGTGTGGCTATAAGTCCCACCTGTAAAATCTCCTACGTCCTGTTTGTGTGGCTATAAGTCCCACCTGTAAAATCTCCTACGTCCTGTTTGTGTGGCTATAAGTCCCACCTGTAAAATCTCCTACGTCCTGTTTGTGTGGCTATAAGTCCCACCCTGTAAAATCTCCTACGTTCTGTTTGTGTGGCTATAAGTCCCACCTGTAAAATCTCCTACGTCCTGTTTGTGTGGCTATAAGTCCCACCTGTAAAATCTCCTACGTTCTGTTTGTGTGGCTATAAGTCCCACCTGTAAAATCTCCTACGTTCTGTTTGTGTGGCTATAAGTCCCACCTGTAAAATCTCCTACGTCCTGTTTGTGTGGCTATAAGTCCCACCTGTAAAATCTCCTACGTCCTGTTTGTGTGGCTATAAGTCCCACCTGTAAAATCTCCTACGTCCTGTTTGTGTGGCTATAAGTCCCACCTGTAAAATCTCCTACGTTCTGTTTGTGTGGCTATAAGTCCCACCTGTAAAATCTCCTACGTCCTGTTTGTGTGGCTATAAGTCCCACCTGTAAAATCTCCTACGTGTTTGTGTGGCTATAAGTCCCACCTGTAAAATCTCCTACGTTCTGTTTGTGTGGCTATAAGTCCCACCTGTAAAATCTCCTACGTCCTGTTTGTGTGGCTATAAGTCCCACCTGTAAAATCTCCTACGTCCTGTTTGTGTGGCTATAAGTCCCACCTGTAAAATCTCCTACGTCCTGTTTGTGTGGCTATAAGTCCCACCTGTAAAATCTCCTACGTTCTGTTTGTGTGGCTATAAGTCCCACCTGTAAAATCTCCTACGTCTGTTTGTGTGGCTATAAGTCCCACACCTGTAAAAAATCTCCTACGTTCTGTTTGTTGTGTGGCTATAAGTCCCACCTGTAAAATCTCCTACGTCCTGTTTGTGTGGCTATAAGTCCCACCTGTAAAATCTCCTACGTCCTGTTTGTGTGGCTATAAGTCCCACCTGTAAAATCTCCTACGTCCTGTTTGTGTGGCTATAAGTCCCACCTGTAAAATCTCCTACGTCCTGTTTGTGTGGCTATAAGTCCCACCTGTAAAATCTCCTACGTCCTGTTTGTGTGGCTATAAGTCCCACCTGTAAAATCTCCTACGTTCTGTTTGTGTGGCTATAAGTCCCACCTGTAAAATCTCCTACGTCCTGTTTGTGTGGCTATAAGTCCCACCTGTAAAATCTCCTACGTCTGTTTGTGTGGCTATAAGTCCCACCTGTAAAATCTCCTACGTCCTGTTTGTGTGGCTATAAGTCCCACCTGTAAAATCTCCTACGTCCTGTTTGTGTGGCTATAAGTCCCACCTGTAAAATCTCCAACGTTCTGTTTGTGTGGCTATAAGTCCCACCTGTAAAATCTCCAACGTCCTGTTTGTGTGGCTATAAGTCCCACCTGTAAAATCTCCTACGTCCTGTTTGTGTGGCTATAAGTCCCACCTGTAAAATCTCCTACGTCCTGTTTGTGTGGCTATAAGTCCCACCTGTAAAATCTCCTACGTCCTGTTTGTGTGGCTATAAGTCCCACCTGTAAAATCTCCTACGTCCTGTTTGTGTGGCTATAAGTCCCACCAGTAAAAATCTCCATACGTTCTGTTCAGTGTGGCTATAAGTCCCACCTGTAAAATCTCCTACGTCCTGTTTGTGTGGCTATAAGTCCCACCTGTAAAATCTCCTACGTTGTTTAGTGTGGCTATAAGTCCCACCTGTAAAATCTCCTACGTCCTGTTTGTGTGGCTATAAGTCCCACCTGTAAAATCTCCTACGTCCTGTTTGTGTGGCTATAAGTCCCACCTGTAAAATCTCCTACGTCCTGTTTGTGTGGCTATAAGTCCCACCTGTAAAATCTCCTACGTTCTGTTTGTGTGGCTATAAGTCCCACCTGTAAAATCTCCTACGTTCTGTTTGTGTGGCTATAAGTCCCACCTGTAAAATCTCCTACGTCCTGTTTGTGTGGCTATAAGTCCCACCTGTAAAATCTCCTACGTTCTGTTTGTGTGGCTATAAGTCCCACCTGTAAAATCTCCTACGTCCTGTTTGTGTGGCTATAAGTCCCACCTGTAAAATCTCCTACGTTCTGTTTGTGTGGCTATAAGTCCCACCTGTAAAATCTCCTACGTCCTGTTTGTGTGGCTATAAGTCCCACCTGTAAAATCTCCTACGTTCTGTTTGTGTGGCTATAAGTCCCACCTGTAAAATCTCCTACGTCCTGTTTGTGTGGCTATAAGTCCCACCTGTAAAATCTCCTACGTCCTGTTTGTGTGGCTATAAGTCCCACCTGTAAAATCTCCTACGTCCTGTTTGTGTGGCTATAAGTCCCACCTGTAAAATCTCCTACGTCCTGTTTGTGTGGCTATAAGTCCCACCTGTAAAATCTCCTACGTCCTGTTTGTGTGGCTATAAGTCCCACCTGTAAAATCTCCTACGTCCTGTTTGTGTGGCTATAAGTCCCACCTGTAAAATCTCCTACGTCTGTTTGTGTGGCTATAAGTCCCACCTGTAAAATCTCCTACGTCTGTTTGTGTGGCTATAAGTCCCACCTGTAAATCTCCTACGTCCTGTTTGTGTGGCTATAAGTCCCACCTGTAAAATCTCCTACGTCCTGTTTGTGTGGCTATAAGTCCCACCTGTAAAATCTCCTACGTCTGTTTGTGTGGCTATAAGTCCCACCTGTAAAATCTCCTACGTCCGTTTGTGTGGCTATAAGTTGTAAAATCTCCACGTGTTGTGTGGCTATAAGTCCCACCTGTAAAATCTCCTACGTCCTGTTTGTGTGGCTATAAGTCCCACCTGTAAAATCTCCTACGTCTGTTTGTGTGGCTATAAGTCCCACCTGTAAAATCTCCTACGTCTGTTTGTGTGGCTATAAGTCCCACTGTAAAATCTCCTACGTCCTGTTTGTGTGGCTATAAGTCCCACTGTAAAATCTCCTACGTCCTGTTTGTGTGGCTATAAGTCCCACCTGTAAAATCTCCTACGTCCTGTTTGTGTGGCTATAAGTCCCACCTGTAAAATCTCCTACGTCCTGTTTGTGTGGCTATAAGTCCCACCTGTAAAATCTTCCTACGTCCTGTTTGTGTGGCTATAAGTCCCACCTGTAAAATCTCCTACGTCCTGTTTGTGTGGCTATAAGTCCCACCTGTAAAATCTCCTACGTCTGTTTGTGTGGCTATAAGTCCCACCTGTAAAATCTCTACGTCCTGTTTGTGTGGCTATAAGTCCCACCTGTAAAATCTCCTACGTCTGTTTGTGTGGCTATAAGTCCCACCTGTAAAATCTCTACGTGTGTTTGTGTGGCTATAAGTCCCACCTGTAAAATCTCCTACGTCCTGTTTGTGTGGCTATAAGTCCCACCTGTAAAATCTCCTACGTCCTGTTTGTGTGGCTATAAGTCCCACCTGTAAAATCTCCTACGTCCTGTTTGTGTGGCTATAAGTCCCACCTGTAAAATCTCCTACGTCCTGTTTGTGTGGCTATAAGTCCCACCTGTAAAATCTCCTACGTCCTGTTTGTGTGGCTATAAGTCCCACCTGTAAAATCTCCTACGTCCTGTTTGTGTGGCTATAAGTCCCACCTGTAAAATCTCCTACGTCCTGTTTGTGTGGCTATAAGTCCCACCTGTAAAATCTCCACGTCCTGTTTGTGTGGCTATAAGTCCCACCTGTAAAATCTCCTACGTCCTGTTTGTGTGGCTATAAGTCCCACCTGTAAAATCTCCTACGTCCTGTTTGTGTGGCTATAAGTCCCACCTGTAAAATCTCCTACGTCCTGTTTGTGTGGCTATAAGTCCCACCTGTAAAATCTCCTACGTCCTGTTTGTGTGGCTATAAGTCCCACCTGTAAAATCTCCTACGTTCTGTTTGTGTGGCTATAAGTCCCACCTGTAAAATCTCCTACGTCCTGTTTGTGTGGCTATAAGTCCCACCTGTAAAATCTCCACGTTCTGTTGTGTGGCTATATCCACTGTAAATCTCCTACGTCTGTTTGTGTGGCTATAAGTCCCACCTGTAAAATCTCCTACGTCCTGTTTGTGTGGCTATAAGTCCCACCTGTAAAATCTCCTACGTCCTGTTTGTGTGGCTATAAGTCCCACCTGTAAAATCTCCTACGTTCTGTTTGTGTGGCTATAAGTCCCACCTGTAAAATCTCCTACGTCCTGTTTGTGTGGCTATAAGTCCCACCTGTAAAATCTCCTACGTCCTGTTTGTGTGGCTATAAGTCCCACCTGTAAAATCTCCTACGTCCTGTTAGTGTGGCTATAAGTCCCACCTGTAAAATCTTCTACGCCTTGTTTGTGTGGCTATAAGTCCCACCTGTAAAATCTCCTACGTCCTGTTTGTGTGGCTATAAGTCCCACCTGTAAAATCTCCTACGTCCTGTTTGTGTGGCTATAAGTCCCACCTGTAAAATCTCCTACGTTCTGTTTGTGTGGCTATAAGTCCCACCTGTAAAATCTCCTACGTCCTGTTTGTGTGGCTATAAGTCCCACCTGTAAAATCTCCTACGTCCTGTTTGTGTGGCTATAAGTCCCACCTGTAAAATCTCCTACGTCCTGTTTGTGTGGCTATAAGTCCCACCTGTAAAATCTCCTACGTCCTGTTTGTGTGGCTATAAGTCCCACCTGTAAAATCTCCTACGTCCTGTTTGTGTGGCTATAAGTCCCACCTGTAAAATCTCCTACGTCCTGTTTGTGTGGCTATAAGTCCCACCTGTAAAATCTCCTACGTTCTGTTTGTGTGGCTATAAGTCCCACCTGTAAAATCTCCTACGTCCTGTTTGTGTGGCTATAAGTCCCACCTGTAAAATCTCCTACGTTCTGTTTGTGTGGCTATAAGTCCCACCTGTAAAATCTCCTACGTCCTGTTTGTGTGGCTATAAGTCCCACCTGTAAAATCTCCTACGTCTTGTTTGTATGGCTATAAATCCCACCTGTAAAATCTCCTTCGTCCTGTTTGTGTGGCTATAAGTCCCACCTGTAAAATCTCCTACGTCTGTTTGTGTGGCTATAAGTCCCACCTGTAAAATCTCCTACGTCCTGTTTGTGTGGCTATAAGTCCCACCTGTAAAATCTCCTACGTCCTGTTTGTGTGGCTATAAGTCCCACCTGTAAAATCTCCTACGTCCTGTTTGTGTGGCTATAAGTCCCACCTGTAAAATCTCCTACGTCCTGTTTGTGTGGCTATAAGTCCCACCTGTAAATCTCCTACGTCTGTTTGTGTGGCTATAAGTCCCACCTGTAAAATCTCCTACGTCCTGTTTGTGTGGCTATAAGTCCCACCTGTAAAATCTCCTACGTCCTGTTTGTGTGGCTATAAGTCCCACCTGTAAAATCTCCTACGTCCTGTTTGTGTGGCTATAAGTCCCACCTGTAAAATCTCCTACGTCCTGTTTGTGTGGCTATAAGGTCCCACCTGTAAAATCTCCTACGTCCTGTTTGTGTGGCTATAAGTCCCACCTGTAAAATCTCCTACGTCCTGTTTGTGTGGCTATAAGTCCCACCTGTAAAATCTCCAACGTTCTGTTTGTGTGGCTATTAGTCCCACCTGTAAAATCTCCTACGTCCTGTTTGTGTGGCTATAAGTCCCACCTGTAAAATCTCCTACGTCCTGTTTGTGTGGCTATAAGTCCCACCTGTAAAATCTCCTACGTCCTGTTTGTGTGGCTATAAGTCCCACCTGTAAAATCTCCTACGTCCTGTTTGTGTGGCTATAAGTCCCACCTGTAAAATCTCCTACGTCCTGTTTGTGTGGCTATAAGTCCCACCTGTAAAATCTCCTACGTTCTGTTTGTGTGGCTATAAGTCCCACCTGTAAAATCTCCTACGTCCTGTTTGTGTGGCTATAAGTCCCACCTGTAAAATCTCCTACGTTCTGTTTGTGTGTGGCTATAAGTCCCACCTGTAAAATCTCCTACGTCCTGTTTGTGTGGCTATAAGTCCCATCTGTAACATCTCCTACGTCCTGTTTGTGTGGCTATAAGTCCCACCTGTAAAATCTCCAACGTCCTGTTTGTGTGGCTATAAGTCCCACCTGTAAAATCTCCTACGTTCTGTTTGTGTGGCTATAAGTCCCACCTGTAAAATCTCCTACGTCCTGTTTGTGTGGCTATAAGTCCCACCTGTAAAATCTCCTACGTCCTGTTTGTGTGGCTATAAGTCCCACCTGTAAAATCTCCAACGTTCTGTTTGTGTGGCTATAAGTCCCACCTGTAAAATCTCCTACGTCCTGTTTGTGTGGCTATAAGTCCCACCTGTAAAATCTCCAACGTTCTGTTTGTGTGGCTATTAGTCCCACCTGTAAAATCTCCTACGTCCTGTTTGTGTGGCTATAAGTCCCACCTGTAAAATCTCCTACGTTCTGTTGTGTGCTATAAGTCCCACCTGTAAAATCTCCTAACGTCTTGTTTGTGTGGCTATAAGTCCCACCTGTAAAATCTCCTACGTCTGTTTGTGTGGCTATAAGTCCCACCTGTAAAATCTCCTACGTTCTGTTTGTGTGGCTATAAGTCCCACCTGTAAAATCTCCTACGTCTTGTTTGTGTGGCTATAAGTCCCACCTGTAACATCTCCTACGTTCTGTTTGTGTGGCTATAAGTCCCACCTGTAAAATCTCCTACGTCCTGTTTGTGTGGCTATAAGTCCCACCTGTAAAATCTCCTACGTCCTGTTTGTGTGGCTATAAGTCCCACCTGTAAAATCTCCTACGTTCTGTTTGTGTGGCTATAAGTCCCACCTGTAAAATCTCCTACGTTCTGTTTGTGTGGCTATAAGTCCCACCTGTAAAATCTCCTACGTCCTGTTTGTGTGGCTATAAGTCCCACCTGTAAAATCTCCTACGTCCTGTTTGTGTGGCTATAAGTCCCACCTGTAAAATCTCTTACGTTCTGGTTGTGTGGCTATAAGTCCCACCTGTAAAATCTCCAACGTTCTGTTTGTGTGGCTATAAGTCCCGTCTTGTAACATCTCATCGTTGATCCATTTATTAGATCTGGTCCCAGTCGTCACGTCATCCCTAGACCTATTTCCAGCTGCATGTCGACTTGTGTTACTGATTGCCTCCCTTTTACAACCATTTGCTATATGTCAGTCTGTCTTTGCAGTCCTATGTGGCTGGCATTGAAATCCAAGTCTGTACCTTTTAGGTAAGACACCAACTATAATCAATTCCTGTAATTTTACAGACGCTCTCTGCATTTTCTTTTCTATGTTTATGGTGCATAAAGCAGTTTTAAATCGCATACGCGATCTAATATAAGTGATTTGAGAAGTCTCCAAGGGAGTTGGTTAGCCAGTCGATTGGTATAGAATTTCAACGGCAGTCATTTTTGTCTGAAACTCTGTCCGTTTGGAACAAATTAGAGATATCCAGAAGAACAGCTTCTTTTAGCTTTAATATCAAATAACGTCTCAAAGCCTAGCTGTACGACGGTCGTGACCGGTCGAGTATGTGCTAGGAAGGTTTCAGTCCGTATCATTTTGCCTCGATTTCCGTTTCTTTTGTAAAATAAATGTTTGTTTTAAGGTATAAATGGCCTGACGCCATGACGAACTTCCTGAAAAGACTAATATGAAACCAGGAACTATTCACATTCTAGAGTATTCCGATATCCGGAGCTAGGTTTCTGGTACCAGATGGCTGAAAACACAAATTTATCTTAATAGTAAGATATTTAGTTTTTATGTTATATCCTGTGAATATGTTGATGTACTAGGTATAGATGATATAAGATGGTTCCCAAACTTATGTTGGTCCATTGATGGCCTTGAATAAACATAAATGTTTTCTGATATCTGTAACAGAACTACTTAAAATTGAATGTTGAAGTGTTAAAACACTTTCTACTGGCGGGAACACGCGATATATTTAGAACAAATATTTAGATTTATAGGTCTCATAATTAGACGAGAATTTTTACATCCTGTTCATTTTAGTAATCTATTGTGAACCATCAGTTTTGATGAATTAAGCTGTTGATATCATTCAAAGGCATGGATTTCTATCAGCATTTGCTACAACACATAATTTACGGAGGGTAACAAGATGTTTTTTGTGTGTATAGATGAAATCATCTTTTCACCTATGGCTGTTGTTCTGTTATATCGTTACTCTTCTGCACTGAAATGATTATGATGCCCAATGCGAAGTAATGATAAAACGATTTTAAAATATAAACTTGCTTACTTAAATTACCTTACTATAACTACACCCTCTAAACCGAATCCATGTCACAATGACAGGCAATTTCTTTCAAAACATTTTTTCTCTCCAAAATTTCGGAAACGTTCACATACTTTTGTTGCTAATCCTTGATATGAAATCCTCAACTTTAATCAGGAAAGATTAAAATACGAAAATGATCACAAATGTCTTTTAAAATGTTGTTTGTGGATAATGTCATAAAAGGAACCAATCTATTTTTATTGAAATATTTTTATATTTATAAGATCGATAACAAGTTAAATGTAATGTTTGAAAATTTGATAAGAAAACCTCTTCCAATGTTGTTGTCAAGTATATTGAAACAGTTTACAATAAACGGGAGGTCAAGGACAAATCCACGCGATATTACGGAATACGAATGACGGTAAGACAACCAATTACTTAGGTGGGTATCTCCTAATGTAAATAAAGGATATGGTCTCTATTTCCTTGGTTACGACAGATTGATCTGCCGTTTGTAATAGCGATATATACCGCCGGGCCGAATAAGATGTCAGACAGACAAATTATATAAAATACAGTTTTCAGAGATGTATGGGGAGTGGAGAATCAATGTCGGACTAGATATGTCCGGTCCTAACAAGGATTGTGTGGTTATGCACTGCCAGACCTGGGGATCAGGAATTAATTTATCTTGGTTTGAAAATTGTCGTTAAACTGTGATTAGCTTAATCGCCACTTGATCAACTGGGCCCAAATATGTCCGGACTGGCTTTGTGTAGTTATACTACCGAACACTCAACTTTCTGGTCCAGTTTGGTCCAGTTCTAGGTCATGATAAATACCATATAAGGAACTTATACTCCCCTCTATGGTATTCATTTGATCTGACTTCTGATGTAATTATTGAGGAGTTTAAAAATACAGTACAGACATTTATTCATGGAAGCTAATACATCACTACAGAAAGCTTTGCCAAATGGTTATCTTCTGCCATCATCGTTCCTCTCGAGTAACGCATCCAGTAAAATCAAAGGTAAAGATTGTTTTTTAATGTTTATTTTCCAAACAATGTTTCAACAAAAACTACATTTGTAACATATACATGTACATAACTTCACTTTCCTTCCATTCCATTCTGACATTTTCAACTCATTCAATAGAAATTAAAAATAAAGTTTATTGAAAGCAGTTAAACGGTGATCCTGCATAGACTGTTCTGCAGTAAATCATTACTCCTTATGTTTTAATATGATGGAAATATTATCAATCTGGTCATGGTTATAAAACGTATGTGTGAATACTTACACATTTTATTTGCCGTATCTTTATTTATTGATAAGTCTAGAAGAACGTTGGCTGCGACACATGATGATTTATACTCTTTTATCTGAATAAAACACAGCAAATCAAAGCGTCCGACCAGTTTTGACCTGTATGGTATACAACAGAAACCATTCACTATCCCGATACTTTCTGATCTCTAGGTGAAGTAAATATATCAGGAATCTTTTTAATATACACCTATTACTGACAACCGACCGTGGTGATTTGAGAAACTTTCCGCGTTATACTGCTAATTTCCTCAGAGAAATCAGGAGAAGACGGCCTGCTAAATTTTGAATTATATTTCGTTTTTTAGGCAGTTCGTTTTTTTCAACTGTTGAGAGTGAAAGAGTGAGCTTTCAAGTATTGTGTACGTGGATGCCTTTTGTAGATGTTGAACAATTGAGTTTTTTCAGAGCATCCATGTCTTTCATACGATTATTCCGTTATCATCGACACTGTGCTTCTGAAGACTACTGCAAAGCAACTGTCGTGATTTTGCAAAAGTTATTATGAATTTGTTATCTTCTTTTTTTCAGCTTATGGAGGCGGTCCTGTTCCATGGAACAGCGTATTTCAACCATGAAATCTCTGAAGTTCTTTTTCTAGACGGTAAAGTAATAAAATTTCCAAAATCAAATTTTTGTTTTGTTTAGACGAGTTAAATGTGAAACTGTAACGATATGTGGAGGATTATTTCCTAAAGACGCGGTTTTTTTCGTGTTTAGAAATTTACCATCACACTCTGAATGAAGTGTAAAGGGGTGATTTTCTCGGTTTCAATTTTTATAATACCATTGCTTCTCATATTGTTTCAGGTACTGCGATTTCTTCTGACTTTCTGACAAAACGATGACTGTACATAGAATAATTCCAAACCTAAAGCCACCCCTGAAATTATAAATGGCTGATAACATTTCTATTGCGGATCATTAGTGCCTTATGCCTTAGAACCGATTATTGTCATTGGCGACACAGCCCACCTCTGCTGTCTGTATAGTGACACGCTACATCCCTACAGATATAGCACGGCAGATACAACACTGATTTACTCTATTGAAACAAAACGCCTCTAAGGTCCTACAAAAATTGATTCGATGCACGACACGACTTCTCAATTATTCCTTTATCACAAAAGCCAACATTTATTTCCAAGACATCTCTTCTTGCCTGTACAAGATACTTCCAACATAACATTGTCTAATTCACGCCTTGCTTCGAATTCTAAGAGTTGATGTCGTAAGAGATAATTCCTTTGGCCCAAGGCCTAGCCATCATGATGTAAATAACTCAATTCAGTATTTTTGGAATGTCCCATATTTCCTTTGTTTTATGACACTGCCGCCTACTAAGACAAACTGTTATAGTTAATGAAAGCAGGGAAAGACTCGTTTTATCTCTTTGTCCCCGAACAGTCTGTACCAGGAGCGGATTCACGGTGTGACCTATAAATCCATCTCTCGAGAATTACATGCTCCCACGCATGGTAAGTGAGATGTAGTGCTGCTCGACTTTGACTATTTGACTACATTGACTATATATAGGTGAGGAGCGTTTTTTTGTAAGTCAATCGTATTTCACATAGCTTTAGCATGGCGTGGTTTACCATCTGAACCTATAATATCCATATAAGGTCAAGATATGTTTTCACTATACATTGATGGTGAATAGCTGGACCGTCAATAGCATAAGTTACTGCGAAACAGAATTTTTTCGGCGTGGACAATTTACACTTCTATAACTTTCCGAATATTTAAACGCGCGAACAATATCACCAAATGGAATATTCGACATGTGAATAATTATACTATACACATCGTCTTATCCAAAAGTTGAAACCTTACCGTAGACAGTAATATATTGTACAAGGACATAGTCATTCAGATCCCCCGCCAATGGAGATATCAAAGCTGAAGTAAGTTTGATTGTGGAGACTTATGTGTATGAAAAAAAAACAGGAAAAGGAAGTTGAGCTAAAGAAAGATGGAGTATAATTCAAGTAGAGCGGGGCTGCAATTGTTGAATCAGGTATACAGCCTTGACATTTATATTAGACTATATACACAAAGATGTTTCAATGGTAACGGAAAAAGTGCAAAAAAATGAAAACCTAAAAATAGCAAAAGGTACTACTAGACCATAAAAAGAATGTGTCTATGAAGTTTCGTGGAAATATCTCTGCTGGTTTTAGAGTTATGCTCCGGAAATGAACCTGCTACAAAAATATGATATTTTCAGCAATGTTTCTATGGTTACAGAAAAAAGCACAAAAAGTGAAAACCTAAAAATAGCAAAAGGCACTACTAGACCATAAGACTAATGTGTCTATGAAGTTTCGTGGAAATATCTCTGCTGGTTTTAGAGTTATGCTCCGGAAATGAACCTGCTACAAAAATATGATATTTTCAGCAATGTTTCTATGGTTACAGAAAAAAGCACAAAAAGTGAAAACCTAAAAATAGCAAAAGGCACTACTAGACCATAAGACTAATGTGTCTATGAAGTTTCGTGGAAATATCTCTTCTGGTTTTAGAGTTATGCTCCGAAAATGAACCTGCTACAAAAATATGATATTTTCAGCAATGTTTCTATGGTTACAGAAAAAAGCACAAAAAGTGAAAACCTAAAAATAGCAAAAGGTACTACTAGACCATAAGAACAATGTGTCTATGAAGTTTCATGGAAATATCTCTGCTGGTTTTAGAGTTGTGCTCCGGAAACGATTCTTACACAAAAATCTGCCATTTTCAGCAATGTTTCCATGGTTACAGAAAAAGTACAAAAAGTGAAAACCTTAAAATAGCAAAAGGCACTACTATACCATAAGACTAATGTGCCTATGGAGTTCCGTGCATATATCTCAACCGGTTCCAGTTATGCTGCGGAAATGAACCTGGTACAAAAATATGATATTTTCAGCAATGTTTCCATGGTTACGGAAAAAGTGCAAAAAATGAAAACCTAAAAATAGCAAAAGGCACTACTAGACCATAAGAACAATGTGTCTATGAAGTTTCATGGAAATATCTCTGCTGGTTTTAGAGTTGTGCTCCTGAAACGATTCTTACACAAAAATCTGCCATTTTCAGCAATGTTTCCATGGTTACAGAAAAAAGTACAAAAAGTGAAAACCTTAAAATAGCAAAAGGCACTACTAGACCATAAGACCAATGTGTCTATGAAGTTTCGTGGAAACATCTCTTCTGGTTTTAGAGTTATGCTCCGGAAACGAACCTGGTACAAAAATATGATATTTTCAGCAATGTTTCCATGGTTACGGAAAAAATACAAAAAATGAAAACCTAAAAATAGCAAAAGGCACTACTAGACCATAAGACCAATGTGTGTATGAAGTTTCGTGGAAATATCTCTACTGGTTTTAGAGTTATGCTCCGGAAACCATTCGTAAGGACGGACGGACGGAACCCATTTGTATATCCCCCGCCTACTTCGTTGGGCGGGGGATAATAAAGTTCCAAAAACTTATCAACAAGTAAACAGTAAAACTCACAATAAACATTCAGTAAATATAGTTTTGTTGGCTGTCTCCTGTACTACTGCGAATCTTAACATGTTCGTAATTCTCAATGAGTTCTGGTTTCGTCCTGTCGTCAGTTTACAACAATACCAAGCCACGAAGACTTGTCATTTCACCCAATCATCGACACGTTCATCAAACCAACATACCAATTTTTGACGGAAAAACTATAAGCTTTGGATTTATTTTCGAAAAAAAAATTATTAAAAAAAAATATTATAAATAGATTTAGAAGCTTTAAAATAGAAAATGGCATCGACAAAAGAAACAAATGTGCATAATTGTTGGACCATTTACATTTGGGCACTGTCATACGTTGTCATCGTTGCTAGGGTGTTGTTACGAATGGAACGTCCAATGAGTTTAATATTAGCTTCTTTTTGACAGTGGTGTATAACAAAGCCCATATTAAATCAGTTAATTTCATAAAAAAAACGACTCCAGTCTGATGTTAACGGCTATAGTTGAATGACATTGTGACCATGGTGGAATCCTCTTTTTGGTAGTTGTAATGGTTACTGCGCCACGTCCTGGGGACTAAAAATACACCAATGTTGTATATAACTTTTCTAACACAAAAAATGTCATCGCCGCGCGTCCGGTGTGCATCTCTGGAGCATAACTTTAGATTAGTAATCAGACTATAAACTGATCGATATACGTGATAAGTAAAGAAACCGGCATGCATTCGAACAAAAATTTGTTTAAATACAATGAGACAAAAAGAACATTTTAATACTGATAAAATGATATCATTGTTTTCGTGTTTTATATACATTTTGTTTTCAATATTTTATATTCGTTATTTGATTATTTCTTCATCATTTCATTCCGAAGGTTTTAATTAAGCATTTTGAAATCTGATTAAGAATTGATAAGGATCGTCTCATATTTTTAAGAAAGGTTCTGAGGCTAAGATATTATTCAGGCTAGTTACCTGGCTTGATTTACACGTTCTTAAGGTGAGCGTTTCAAATTTAAGAAATACAAAGAAGCGAAAATAGCAATTAACGAGGGCAATCTTAGCAGAATGACATCAGTAGATAATTCTTCGGCAGATAAAGTTTTCCTATATCGATCTTTTGCAACTGTTTTACATAATTTCCTGTACCATTATTGATGTGCTGTTAAAAATTAAAATTAACAGACTCTAAAGGAATCCTTCATTTAATGGAATCACATATAATTTGGTTAAAATGTGAAGAAACCCTAAAATCACAACGACATACATACACTAACATTGACATGAACCTGACATTCACAAGAGTCAGAAGCATTGAATAATCATTAACACTATACACAAACAAAAATGGTATCCACTGGTGTCAGTTAGACCATTGAATGGGAGCATTTCACCAAGGATAGCCTTGAGGTGTTGCACTCCCGAAACCAATAATGATGCTGAAATAGCGCTGCTAAGTTGTAATTTACTTAAATTTTACGTTTCACGTTCACAGTTTTGCTTATTTTCAAACACACTGAAAAGCATTGGTTTTAAGTTTTGATAACAATATCTCATCACTCTGCGCAGTTATAAAAAATGAAAGCAAATATAATGCACTACAGGAAAGCGTCCAATTAATACGTTAATTGGCAAGAAACAATGTCGGTTATTAATCAAGGACAAGCTAAAGAATACCAACTGGACAAGAGCAGGTTCATATTTTTGATAATTTCGGATCTTGGTGATATCCTGGATGATGTAAATAGATGAGATGTATAAATCCTGTAAAGTGGTGTTTGGCGTTATAAAACCAGATGACTTAATAGCCTTATGGATCAGCCTTATTAATGACAACTCCACAGACAAATAGATGTAAGAGGTTTAACAATCCGATAACGGTCTAGGAAGAAGGCATTTTAAAGGGCTCCCGGGAAATATTGAAAATTAAAAGTGTGAATATTCACAAATCAGTTTCAAAACCAATTAATATCCACCATTATTCAATTTTCGATTGTCTCAAATCATGTGAGGCTAACATGTGAGGTCTATTTTCGTTAGCATTAAAGTGACTTCCTCAAAACCTCTCTTCATTATTGTCGATATCAGCTTTATAAAGGTACACCAGAAAGGTACAAAACAGGATTATTTATCAACGTTTTCTTGTCTGAGCAAATCCCATACTATCTAGCTCAACCAGTGTATACTATTAACACCACATGTACCTTTTAACCTCGGATGAACTGTATATATATATCTGTTTGTACAAGGTACGTAAATGGTAACGTAAACAAAGTCTTACGCAAAGGAAAGTAAGACTATAAAGTAGGTAACAGTAACAGAGATTTTCAGCTTATCTCAAACTTCTTATCACTTCCACGTAGAAAATGTAATCTGTCACTTTTATGTCATTGCTCTTTTGTGTTGATAATTTAAAATACTTACTAGCTGTCCATTTATTTAAAGAATAGAACATGTACACGCCTTATATGGTATTCTATTTTAATGGGTTTTTTTTGTAAAGCCTTTTATGCGTACTATAATCATATCTTCAACCCCATTTGTCATTTACTGAGTAAATTAAAAAATTTTTTTTACTATTTTCTCTTTGTATTTGAGATACAAAATTTATGACATGTTAGAGGTTTGGTTTCACTATTGTTACTTTATATTCATAATTTGTATACATTTAGTATTACATAGTACAACAGTTATTTTTAAAATATTCAAGGATAAACATGAATATTTTTTAATGTTATAGAGGAGTGTACTCTGATGAAAGAAAACTTAGATGTTAGTGTTATATCTCCATAACATAAAAAAACTATTCAAATTAATCCTTATAATTCAATTTACTAAAGATGATTTCTTCAATATTCAAAATTCATCTAGAGACTCTTGTCTTTGAAATCATTTCGCCGTTATCTCAACCAATCAGAAGCGACCTTTCCTTTATGGGCTAAAAATGCTCTTTTCAAGCAAAATTGAATTATATAAAATCAACACTCTAATTTTACGTTCTATAACAAAAACACATACATGTATCTATATATATTAAAGGGACAATTCAGTAAGGCTAATTCTGTTACATAACCACGAAGCAAAATATATGTATTGTTCTACATTACTTATGAAACAAATAACAAATTTCACGACATTGTTAAGGATTTTTATTGATACCATTGAAATTTCAAATCGTTGATCAATACGATTTAGCAGGTACAACATGTACGCAGTACCATTACCCGAGCCAAAGTCACGTACGTTAAACAAATGCAATATACAATCATGATGATCTAATAAGGTAAACGCAATGCTGTAAGAGCGATTTGAGTAGTTCTAGACAAAAAATCTTTAATACACTGGCAAGGTAGCATCTAACCAAAAGGGCTTTTCTGGCATATTAAAGTAAAACCTACTAAATTAGATTCTATTAAAACTGGGTTTTCCCCGAAATATGTGCAAAATTTACTGTACTCTAAGATGAATTGTTTAAGTTCCTTATAATAAATTTGATCCTGTAAAATCCCAAATTTATAATTTGTGTCAGCCAATCAAGCTTGGCGTTACAAACGACGATGTCATTGTTTACGTTGTGAGATAAAATCATTACAAAGTCAATGAAAATGTTTGTTAGCTGCAATGTTGGTTTGTGTTGTTAATATAATTACAAGTTATCTCCCTTTCAATCTGATTAAAACCAAATGTTCATCCATGTTCAAACGATTTTATCGACTCTATTTTAAAAACGTTTAAACTTAATACTTTTGTCATAAGTAACCAATTGTAGATTTACGAGCCCTTGAAGGATGTACTTCTGCTATTCACGAACAGATAATCAAACATTTAACACAAGGATTCTATTTCATTCAGCAATGTTACAAGGAGTGTTCTGATACATTAATGCAGCCTTTTCTATGGCGCTTCTGCTGACGGTAAAACCAATGTTGTTTGGTGGAGGAAGTGAAAAAAAAAGAATAACAATTTATTAAATATTCTATTTTCTATGTACTCTAATAACATGGTGCGGCGAGCCACAGGGTGACATAAGAGATCGTCACTTCCAGACTAGGATGAAATATGAGGACTTGGATGCTGTGTTTTATAAATGAAAACTCATCTCATGTCATATTTCTTACATCCATTTATTATTCCGACAACAAAGCTATTTTCTGTCTTCTTCTTAAGATTCTTAATTTGCTTAAAGACTTTAAAAAAAACTAAAGCAATTGTTTTATCACAGCTCATATCACACGTGGTCGATTTTCATTAATACAGTAGTTAATAATGGTCGAGTTTCGGTGATATGACTTATCTAAACAATGGTTGATTTTCCATACCAATAGTACCTGTTTGTGATGATAAGCAACTCTTCTTGATAGCGTGTGGTTTTTTATGATAATTAACCAATTATCATGTAAGTTATTATGATATGTGTTCAGCAGATAGAAGTATTACACAACATGCATGTACCAGCTTAGATATTTATCCAAACTTAAGTTTTTGTCACAGCTTATGTATTTATCACAAAGAATTTTGTGATAAATTTTAAAGTGCTTTGAACTTGCGTTAATAGTTGCTAAATTTTAACATCAATTATCAGTTAATACTATTGTGTGTAATTTGACATTCCTAAGGTTATATTCTTCATCATATTTACGTTTGTGACATTTGAGATAAAACCCCATATGTGTGATAACTGTGTATATCCTCTGGCAATTTACTTTGACACCTTTTCTGAAAGATCTTATGTTCTGTTCTATTACGTAACCGGATTAATGTCACGGCCATCCTAATTGCCTAAAGGACACTGACCACGGCTGATTAATCTGCCAATGAGCGTATCTGTCAATCATAATTCTGTAATTTTATTGTATGTACATTATTTAAGCATGAAATATTTTATTTGTAAGTCAGTTAGGTCTCCGACTTTGTACGGAACACATCGGGTATATTCTGGACATTCCAGAATAGCCCTCCGTCAAGTCAAACGTATCGTTATTAAATTCTAAAGTTAAAATTCAACATTCTCTTACGTCATCTTTACTTCTTGACAAAACGTGCGGAAGTTTCCGTATGTTATATTTATCCAGTTCCTGTCACATATGTCCCCATATTCAAGGTTCATGTAAAGATGTTTTGTGTTCATGCGTGATCCTTTGATGTTTGGTATATGATGACATTTTAAAATATTTATCCTCAAGCTTCATACAGAATTTTTTTATCATTTTTCATATTTCAATCAGTGTATGATTACCGGTAAGCTTGTCACGACAGTCAGTCAGTGTATGATTACCGGTAAGCTTGTCACGACAGTCAGTCAGTGTATGATTACCGGTAAGCTTGTCACGACAGTCAGTCAGTGTATGATTACCGGTAAGCTTGTCACGACAGTCAGTCAGTGTATGATTACCGGTTAGCTTGTCACGACAGTCAGTCAGTGTATGATTACCGGTAAGCTTGTCACGACAGTCAGTCAGTGTATGATTACCGGTAAGCTTGTCACGACAGTCAGTCAGTGTATGATTACCGGTAAGCTTGTCACGACAGTCAGTCAGTGTCAGTGTATGATTACCGGTAAGCTTGTCACGACAGTCAGTCAGTGTATGATTACCGGTAAGCTTGTCACGACAGTCAGTCAGTGTATGATTACCGGTAAGCTTGTCACGACAGTCAGTCAGTGTATGATTACCGGTAAGCTTGTCACGACAGTCAGTCAGTGTATGATTACCGGTAAGCTTGTCACGACAGTCAGTCAGTGTATGATTACCGGTAAGCTTGTCACGACAGTCAGTCAGTGTATGATTACCGGTAAGCTTGTCACGACAGTCAGTCAGTGTATGATACGGTAAGCTTGTCACGACAGTCAGTCAGTGTATGATTACCGGTAAGCTTGACGACAGTCAGTCAGTGTATTATTACCGGTAAGCTTGTCACGACAGTCAGTCAGTGTATGATTACCGGTAAGCTTGTCACGACAGTCAGTCAGTGTATGATTACGATGATGGTGATGATACCGGTAAGCTTGTCACGACAGTCAGTCAGTGTATGATTACCGGTAAGCTTGTCACGACAGTCAGTCAGTGTATGATTACCGGTAAGCTTGTCACGACAGTCACAGTGTATGTTAGTGTCAGTGATTACCGGTAAGCTTGTCACGACAGTCAGTCAGTGTATGATTACCGGTAAGCTTGTCACGACAGTCAGTCAGTGTATGATTACCGGTAAGCTTGTCACGACAGTCAGTCAGTGTATGATTACCGGTAAGCTTGTCACGACAGTCAGTCAGTGTATGATTACCGGTAAGCTTGTCACGACAGTCAGTCAGTGTATGATTACCGGTTAGCTTGTCACGACAGTCAGTCAGTGTATGATTACCGGTAAGCTTGTCACGACAGTCAGTCAGTGTATGATTACCGGTAAGCTTGTCACGACAGTCAGTCAGTGTATGATTACCGGTAAGCTTGTCACGACAGTCAGTCAGTGTATGATTACCGGTAAGCTTGTCACGACAGTCAGTCAGTGTATGATTACCGGTAAGCTTGTCACGACAGTCAGTCAGTGTATGATTATGGGTTAGCTTGCCACGACAGTCAGTCAGTGTATGATTACCGGTAAGCTTGTCACGACAGTCAGTCAGTGTATGATTACCGGTAAGCTTGTCACGACAGTCAGTCAGTGTATGATTACCGGTAAGCTTGTCACGACAGTCAGTCAGTGTATGATTACCGGTAAGCTTGTCACGGCAGACAGTCAGTCAGTGTATGATTACCGGTAAGCTTGTCACGACAGTCAGTCAGTGTATGATTACCGGTAAGCTTGTCACGACAGTCAGTCAGTGTATGATTACCGGTAAGCTTGTCACGACAGTCAGTCAGTGTATGATATACCGTAGCTTGTCACGACAGTCAGTCAGTGTATGATTACCGGTAAGCTTGTCACGACAGTCAGTCAGTGTTTGATTACCGGTAAGCTTGTCACGACAGTCAGTCAGTGTATGATTACCGGTAAGCTTGTCACGACAGTCAGTCAGTGTTTGATTACCGGTAAGCTTGTCACGACAGTCAGTCAGTGTATGATTAAGTCGGTAAGTTACAAGATGGATCTGTCACGACAGTCAGTCAGTGTATGATTACCGGTAAGCTTGTCACGACAGTCAGTCAGTGTATGATTATCGGTAAGCTTGTCACGACAGTCAGTTAGTGTATTAATACCGGTTAGCTTGTCACGACAGTCAGTCAGTGTATGATTACCGGTTAGCTTGTCACGACAGTCAGTCAGTGTATAATTACTGGTAAGCTTGTCCCGACAGTCAGTCAGTGTATGATTACTGGTAAGCTTGTCATAACGGTCAGTCAGTGTATGATTACCGGTAAGCTTGTCCCAACATTCAGTCAGTGTTTGATTAACGGTAAGCTTGCCACGACAGTCAGTCAGTGTATAATTACCGGTAAGCTTGTCACAACAATCGGTCAGTGTAAGATTACCGGTAAGCTTGTTACGACAATCAGTCAGTGTATGATTATGGGTAAGCTTGTCACGACAGTCAGTCAGTGTATGATTACCGGAAAGCTTGTCACGACGGTCAGTCGTTGTATGATTACCGGTAAGCTTGTCAGGACAATCAGTCAGTGTGTGATTACCGGTAAGCTATTCAGGACAGTCAGTCAGTGTCTGATTACCGGTAAGCTTGCCACGACAGTCAGTCAATGTATTATTACTGGTAAGCTTGTCACGACAGTCAGTCAGTGTATGATTACCGGTAAGCTTGTCAGGACAGTCAGTCAGTGTCTGATTACCGGTAAGCTTGCCACGACAGTCAGTCAATGTATTATTACTGGTAAGCTTGTCACGACAGTCAGTCAGTGTATGATTACCGGTAAGCTTGTCACGACAATCAGTCAGTGTATGATTACCGGTAAGCTTGTCACGACAATCAGTCAGTGTATGATTACCGGTTAGCTTGCCAAAACAGTCAGTCAGTGTACAATTACCGGTAAGCTTGTCACGACAGTCAGTCAGTGTAAGATTACCGGTAAGCTTGTCACTACAGTCAGTCAGTGTATGATTACCGGTTAGCTTATCACGACAGTCAGTCAGTGTATGATTACCAGTAAGCTTGTCACGACAGTCAGTCATCAGTGTATGATTACCGGTTAGCTTGTCACGACAATCAGTCAGTGTATGATTACCGGTAAGCTTGTCACGACAGTCAGTCAGTGTATGATTACTGGTAAGCTTGTTACGACAGTCAGTCAGTGTTTGATTACCGGTAAGCTTGTCACTACAGTCAGTCAGTGTATGATTACCGGTTAGCTTGTCACGACAGTCAGTCAGTGTATGATTACCGGTAAGCTTGTCACGACAGTCAGTCAGTGTATGATTACCGGTAAGCTTGTCAGGACAGTCAGTCAGTGTATGATTACCGGTAAGCTTGTCACGACAGTCAGTCAGTGTATGATTACTGGTAAGCTTGTTACGACAGTCAGTCAGTGTTTGATTACCGGTAAGCTTGTCATGACAGTCAATGTATGATTACCGGTAAGCTTGTTACGACAGTCAGTCAGTGTTTGATTACCGGTAAGATTGTCACGGCAGTCAAGCAGTGTATAATTACCGGTAAGCTTGTCACGACAGTCAGTCAGTGTATGATTACCGGTAAGCTTGTCACGACAGTCAGTCAGTGTATGATTACCGGTAAGCTTGTCACTTCAGTCAGTGAGTGTATGATTACCGGTAAGCTTGTCACGACTGTCAGTCAGTGTTGGATTACCGGTAAGCTTGTCAAGAGAGTCAGTCAGTGTATGATTACCGGTAAGTCTGTCAAGAGAGTCAGTCAGTGTATGATTACCGGTAAGTCTGTCAAGACAGTCAGTCAGTGTATGATTACCGGTAAGTCTGTCAAGACAGTCAGTCAGTGTATGATTACCGGTAAGCTTGTCACGACAGTCAGTCAGTGTATGATTACCGGTAAGCTTGTCACGACAGTCAGTCAGTGTTTGATTACCGGTAAGCTTGTCATGACAGTCAGTCAGTGTTGTGATAGTACATCAGTAGTTACAGATGGTAGCCGGTGTGTGAGGGGAAACAACCGATATTTAATTACACCTATACTGTGAGAATGACTAGGAGGTGTTTATTGCCGACAGGCGGCATTAGTCTAATACCTCGTGATGTCAGCAAATGAAATACGATTGGTCGTCAGCTTTCTTAATGACGCAGGAGAGATAATCACCATAGACACATATGGTCCAAGATCTTAGATCTACTCTGGCCACCTGGTGTTGCTCAAAGAAAGGACTTATAAGGTCCTTATTACTGGCGTAGGTAAATAGTGATACGATGAGGTATCTGTTTGTTGATATATAATTACGGTTCCAGAGCTTATATATGTATTCATGTTGCATTTGTCATTCTCCAATTTGTGCAAAAACTAAATTACCAAATACAGCCAGTTTAATGGTTTTTTTCGTAAGACAGATTCCAATATCCCTCCAAACTATATATAATGATAATCATGATAAAAATAAATCTACTCATGACCTAATATCTAAACAGATTGAGGACTATCTCCAATAGAAGATCTGTTGTCTGCTGTTTGAAGCACAAAGTCATACGTTCTATTAGACTGTTTCCAGTTATAAGTGCATTAACTATGCGAACATTTTGACATATTGTTATTCTATCTATTCGTCTTGATTTATTAATTGTTTTTATGCTTAAGGCTATATAGCCTTACAGCATATTGAGTTTACCTTCCAAACCGGAAATGCGCTTTCGACTACGACACCACCTAGCGTGAAAAAGTACTACAACTCAGATCTAAAAAAATCCGCTTTCGAAAGCAAATATGCTGTCATAGTGTAATTATGATTGCATGAAACATGAAAAAAAATCTATGGTATTTCCTTAAATGTTATTGTTTCAAAAATATGTGTCCAAAACTATAATATCGTTTTCTATTAATGGGAAATAGTGAGAATAATTTGCATGAATGATAGCCTCGATGACCTAAATTCTCGCCAGTCATTTGCATATAGGATGAACTTCTGGTTTAGGTAACACTAAATAAAGGAATTGACATGATTTCAGTATGTATAAGTAGGGCTGGTACGGGTACTTACTTTTGTCCCCGGGTACCCGAATTTAAGTGTCCGATCCGTACCCGGGCACTCGACATGTATTGATATGTGAACGTATCAACTTCGTGAGTTAGTGGTGCATTTTACCGATGTTGTATGGGGCGATCTTCAGATGGAGCAACATTCAATGTAATCATAATAATATGTGAGAGATTTATTCTTCAATACTACAAACGGTATTGGTATATCAATTTAATATCAATCGGTTACATCATACAATCGTAATGTAACCGTGACAGATGTTGTTTTCCCGCACTATGCGCAACAGGAAGTACAAAAGAGTGACGTAGTCTTCGTTCGGATAGCCTCTGGTGTTATCTAATACAGCTTACCGATAGTGAAAGTAAGCCTGTGCGCCTTTCATGATCAGTTCTCCGATCATGGGAAATAAATATTGCAACAATGTTGCTTGTGAACATGTCATAAGCAGATGAAGTGTCATACTTTGTGAGTAAAACAGAATAAAAGAGTGCTATTTTGTACTTCTTTTAACTGAATTTTACGTTTACAGACATCTGTCAGAATGTTTCCTATTTTGACGGATAACCGGCCGGGTGCACATGTTTCCTACAAGTATTTTGACGGGTACCCGGGTACGCATTTTCGGACCCGGGTACTTCACCAACCCGACCCGTGTGACAGTAATCTAGGCCTACAACATTCCATTCGTATTTTGAGACAGAAACAGCGAAAATCGTAAGTGTTCATTTCGTTTTGCTTCTACAGTAAATAAATTACACATGAAGTGAACGTACGTGTCTGTGTGTATTTCTGCTAACATACACTTGTATGTGATATCGATGTTTTACTTTATTACAACATGAACAAGAATATTACTTTAAAATTTTGGAGCAGTTTCCTTTTCAAATTCGAAGTTGACTAAAATTAACTGCTAGCATTATTTTCTAATTGTATGACATACAATAATACATTTAAGTCAGTAGGTGTAACAGATTAAATTTGCTAAATTGTCTATATAGATACCGTGGTAATGGAGTGTCACATCACAAAACATCTGTACATATTTTTGTATAGTGTGTAACATACATGACAATGAATTAGCATATTGATGCAATCAATATACAGATACAATCATGCATACACAATACATTTGTACATGTAGATATATATATATATGTACATAATATGCATGTGTGTATATATGGAGTTTAAGAGACAAGTGTAATAAGGCTAGATTTTATTAAGACAATTATTATATCTGATTTAAAAACTGGAAACATGAACTTAAAATATTGATAAAAATTAATATTATGATGGTAATATATTAACTCAAATTACTTGTATACAAGACTCCACAACTGACTTGAACTTCACAAAATTCTTGTTTCAGTTAATGTTAGAGGACTCTATAACTTTTTATTGAATTTATTGCATATTTTATTAAATTTTATAATAACAGGACCTAATATTGGCTAGACTAGTCATCCACAGCAGACTCAAAATTTTGAAGACTTGAGATTATCAAGAAGCAGAGAAATAATACCGGTCTTATATTAACTAGCTGCAATGGCAGATATCTCTAGACAACTTTGTCGTCAGATCTAGGGTTACAATTCTGTCCCATTTATCGTAGTGTTGCAAAACATCTATTGATGAACATGACCTTATTAGAGGACTGCAGGTGTCAAGTGAATTTGCAATTGAACTGATTTATGTTATGTCAAAAGCATATCAAAATGCATGACCTACATAATATAATAATGTACATATATTTGAGTTTATCTTGCAGGTGCTTTAGCATGACAAGCACTCGATGACAGCCATGCATTCCCAGTAATATGCAGTAACCGGTAGTGTGTGTGGAAAATCTACAACTAGGATCTACAACTGTTTATGATCTTGCCACAGATCTTACGCGGCAGCAATATGAGTCAAATTTGATAAATAAACATCATTGTATGCTTATGATTGATACCAATGCTAACACATTTTTGCAAATTGATTTTGAGAATGCTTATTTTAATATGCTGTTCAGAATTCTTAGTGTCCACTTTATGCTACATGTATGTATAGAGGCAATACCACAGATTATATATCAGCAGTAAAAACACTTGTCCGGCGGGCGAGTGGCACACTAAAACTTACTTGCCCAGATCAATTTTCACTCGTCCCTGACAACTGGACAAGTGATTTTCCGGACCCCTGCATACTTAATCTGTGGCTTTAATTAGAAGTGTTCTGTAATATTGCAGCAAAGTATCAAGAACTGTTCATTACATATTTAATATGCCTGCATACATTCAGATGGACATGTATCACTAAAGAGTACTACATGTACCGGTAAAATAAAAATATTGTTTTGTTATGTTATGCTATGTTATTTTATGCAAGTATTTTTGAATAAACGTAATTAAACACAGGTCACTTTGGATTTTGATGCAGCAACCAATTCTTTATAGGACAATAAATCCTTAGTTTTTAGTTAGACCATCTGACCTGAAGGGTAAGGATGACCTATAGTAGAGATTTAACGATTCACATGGATGCATCAATATATTGCATCCCTTGGTATTGCATCAATGCATCGTGTACAATTTATTTGTATCTCGATACCTAAAAAAAAAATTGAACATTGGATTATCTCCCTTGGTCAATGTCAGCCGAAAGTTTGTTAGTAACAAAATTGTGGAATCACATGAAGAGCAAAACACTAAACTTGTGTCAGCGCCTGTCACCTATAAGGCCACTTGCTGGTCTTATTTCAAGTTTCTGTCTATAAAACTCGCGTCTATTGTAGTGAGTGTAAGCAAAAAATAAAATTTTCCGGAAATACAACACACAAAATTAGTGTACCAACCTAACAACACATTTACAACAACACCACGACATTTGAAGTGTCTATCAAAATATCGCGATGCGTATCATATCGTGAACCCTGTAACATGATATGTATTGTAGCGTCAGATACCTCGCGATACACAGCACTAACCTATAAGCATCATGCCCTTCCGTTGTTGTGCATAAACTTTTCACTTAAACGACTTCTTCTCAATATCAGAAAGGCCCAGGGTACTGATATTTGGTCTGCAGCATGCTAGAAAGAAGGGCTACCAAGTTTGTTCAAATAATTTACCTTGATTTACATTCAAGGTCACAGGGATCAAAAAGGCTAAAAAGCTTTAAAGATATGCTGGAATAAATGACCTTGGCTGCCATCCAATGTCACAGGGGTCAAAAAGGCTATAACTTTATACAACTTTTTGTGAATAACTAAGAGGCCTAGAGAACTGACATTGGGCTTGTGACATGCTGGAATGAAGGGCTACCAGGTTATTCAAATGAATGACCTTGGCCACCATTTAAGGTCACAGGAGTCAAATATGCTAAAATCTTTTAACAACATCTTACGAATAGCTAAGAGGCCCGGAGAACTGGTATTGGGCCTTTGACATGCTGGAATGAAGGGCTACAACGTTCAATGACATTGACTGCCATTTTAGGTCACAGGGGTCAAATAGGTTTAAATATTAAATATTTAAAACGACTTGTGAGTAACTAAGAGGCCTAGAGACCTGACATTGGGTCTGTGACATGCTGGGATGAAGGACTACTTAGTTTGTTCAAATGAAAGACCTTGACCTGCAATCAAGGTCAAAATCATCAAATTAAAAAGTTCTTTTAAGAGCCTTAATTATTTGCCATTACTATTTTTTTTAAATGTTATATTGTGCCAATAGTCAGATGATCATTACGACTAATGATCCTTTTGTTGTTACTTGCATTTAATTTCTTCTCTTGATAATTCTTTTAGTATCTGCCTTTCCTTCTGTAGTTGATCTATACCACTGAGTTCATCCAGAAAGTTTTACATGTAAATTGTAGATATTGCATTTAGTTCCTTATCAATGCTATCTGTAAACAACATTTGAAATATATGCCATGAAACTTGTGAAAAGCAATATCATTATCTGTTATTATACTCCATATAGGAATATACATGTGTCAGATTTTACTTCGCTCTTTAATTGAGTCTTAAGGAAAGTTAGTTTGTTTCCCTTGTTATTTTCTAGCAAATAGCTTGTAGCTGTATGTCTCCATGACCTTGTCCTCAAGATCAATAATCAAATAATGTAAATTACACTTTTACTTCTCTCTGGGGAGATTATTTAGATAGGAACACATTTTTTAAGTTGTATGTTCCATTGATTTTCATTTTTGCTACCATTTTGATGGTAGCTATTAGAATCGGTCGCTTTGCCTGCCATGTTGTTGGGATTTCACGTGGTTATAAATGGTCTGTTCACTTTGATTGGCTGGCCAAAATGATTTAAGTGTGTTGATTGGTTACTTGTTGTTGGAAGATTTCATGTGTGTAAGGGGTACCAGTGGGGAAATGATTGCAAACAAATTATCATTAGATAAACCCAGAGAAGTCTGAATGTTTTTTTCTGGTTGTCGGACATTATTCTCAGAAATCACACAAGGCGTCGCAACACGTACTAAACAGAAATATTGTCGGGAGCGCGTGGAGCATTTATATATAGCCTAACTAGTACTGTTAGCAAGATGATCATGACCTACTTGTAAAAACTGTCTGTTCATGGGAGATGCTGAAACAAAATTAGGCTTTACTTAGGGGATATTTGTGGAACTGTATGCGCTAAAGTAAAGTACAGTTTTAAACGAAATGTTATGCTTGTTTCTATGCGTATACTATGTATTTCACCAACTTCAAGTACATGTAAATGTATATCAGTACAGTGTATATTTTTACGGAAAACTTGTTAGCATAAGGAAAAGGCCCACTACACCTGCTGAACAACTTTATTAAAATAAATAAAGCATTAAGTTTCATAACACAGGTTATATTATGTTCCTGGCGTCGTCATAATTACAACGCGTTAGTAGACCATTTCTGCGCCACATGGCAAAAATTCAATTTATTATGTTTTAATTTTTTTAAAAAGACTTTCATTTTTTTTTTGTGTTTCTGAAAGGTAGCCTAGTGGCCTTTTCATGAATATCATGAAGTTGATAATCTTTTACATTGAATGTGAAAAGCATTTGAATTATCATTCTTCAAAAATGAATTGTCATTAGAACGATGGCAACTAACTGTGAACAGAACAATTCGTCAAGCTTTCCTATCTTTGCTTCCTTATAAATAATGTGTAAGGTAGCCTTCTTAGCTTTTTGGGAAGCTAAAACTTGTTTTATGTCTACTCGTCCGAATACCTGCAAATTAACTTTTATCACTTGCCTTAAGCTCTCAGTACTTTCAGTACTTTGATTTATGCTTAAGGTTTTATTAATTAAGCCTGTGAAAATCCTTCAAATGAGCAGACAAACCTGTATGATGCTTTATAAACATTAGTTACAACACAGAAATACACTGTAAAATTCTTGTTTGTAATATGTAGGTTTAGATGGAAACATACCTGCTTTAAATCACTTTACAAGGTCTGTATTGATAACACTGTAAAAATGAAATTAAATTATTGACAACAACTTGACTTCGTGATATGACAGTATATATTCATATCACTACACTGTAGATTTCGACACAATGTATAGTGATTTTTGCCATATATGGCATTTTAAATTATCATAAGTAAATCTATCACAATGTATAAGATTTTTGTTTTTATTTACATTGATAAAGTTATTTCGTCGTCAATTTTGTTTTTAAAGTCATATAAAAAGTAAAACAAAACACACACGTCACCGAGTAGGCTTAAATAGAGAGAAAAAATATATTAATTTTAAAAGTTTATCTTTCTTAGAATATGCCATTTATCAGTTCTTTCTATTCTTTTCAAAAGCGATTACCTCTTGAATCAAATGTGACCCGGATCTACGTTTATATGTTTAAATAAACCCGAAGATAGGTTTACGGTTTTAACGATTTTGCTATTGAACATTTAAAGTTTGATATTAACACATAAAGCCTGACAAAAACTACAGATTAAAGTTATACTCATTAATATCGATAATGGAATTCCGGGAACACGGGATCGACAACATGAACAAAGACCATAAATAATGTATATATACTGTAGATGGCGTTTTAATTCATTCTGCTTACCTAAGCAGTGGCGACATCTGTCCTCACACATCGATCCTAGCATCGTTTGCCCAACTCTTGCCCAGTGAAGGTCAAGGTCATACCAATTCAAAATGGCGGTAGCTTTTCTATTCTGTTGAAGGAAAATAGTTGTTCTATATACATAAAAAATTATAATACAATTGAAATAGCTCATGTTCTTAAAAAAGACACAAAAATTTCTTCTCTTTTTAAACGTAGATCGATTCCGCTATAATGTTGCCGAAATGTTAGGCCACGCTATAGATATATAGTCTCGGATTCGTCACTGATATTAATGCTATCATGGTCACGATACAAGTGTTTCGTCATTTTAGGACTCGTTCATGATATTATTGTCACCATATAATTTTCAATCCTTAGTATATTTTCATTTGAACCCTCTTGACATCGTTGAATGTTATTTTTAGAATCAACAGTCTGTGTAACTCGGATGCCTTATCAAGTCTACATGTATTCCTGGTGGTTATTTTTTCGTTATTCTTCTGGGACATTTTCTATTTTATCCATGTCACTCTACAGAAGTTGTTTCCAATATAAGTTACATATTAAAACAATAGCATTTAAAGCGTTTTTGTTCAAAAGGAAATAGCCGTAAATGAACGGGACATCCCTGAAGTGCTAGAAACGTTGTCGCTATTAATGACTCGATATGTATATACACTGTTTATGTTCAGAAAAAAAGTAACGTCATTTCCTCTAGTGCGACTTCCACTTTTAATGTCTCTCCATATATGTACACGGCCCTAGGCCTAGTATGTGGCTTCTTTCCTTCATGTTCAGTTATAATGTGTCCGTATTGAATTTTAGAAAACACGTGTCGACCATTTTACAACTTTAAGTCATCTTAGAACACATTTTAATGTCAATATGTAGATCTCGTCAGAAAATGCTTGGCAACATAAAGCTGTTTCGCCATACTAAAATTAAAGTGAAACTAGAAATATAAGTCTTCCACTTAATCTACCTAACCAACTAGAAATATAAGTCAGATGTCTCTTCCACTTAATCTACCTAACCAACTAGAAAACATAGAAAAAGCAGCAGTTAGGAGGTTATACAATAATTCTCCTGTTGTTATTTAGTAACATACCAGATTGTTTAATTATGCTCTGCACACATTGGTGACTGTTTAAAAACTTCCAGAAAATCAAACGAATCATGGCTACCTGTAAATCAAACGAATCATGGCTACCTGTAAATCAAACGAATCATGGCTACCTGTAAATCAGGTTCAGGACATGTTGTACTAACCTTAACCTCGTTTTAGTCACCTTTACATTTTTATCACATGGTTAATACATCCTTTGATTGACTTCCCTCGCCGACTAACTCGGTTTACATTGAATGCAGTACACACTGAAAAGTCCGCAAATGTTTTCATCCTTCCTTATCTCTCTCATTTTGCAAAGTTGTGATATAAACAGTGTTGAACATTGCCATATAAAACATTTATCTTTTGTTAGTAATATCTGACAAACAATATACAGAAAACAAGCTGAAGTTTTAAAGCGACTAAATTTGGGATATTATCTTTTCTATTCTTCCCAACAAATTTTCTTCTTCCTAACGTCTTCCTTGACACCGCCTAACACACCATAGTCTAAAGTGTAGTATTAAGTCTGCTCCAGCATAAAAGGAGTGGGACGACTGGTTTGTACGGTGTCAAAATAACCAAATATAATGTGCTTGTCTTGTGCTTACCTAACAAGTTATACAATGTGTACATAACAAGTTATACAATTGTACATAACATGTTATACAATGTGTACATAACAAGTTATACAATGTGTACATAACAATTATACAATGTGTACCTAACATGTTATACAATGTGTACCTAACAAGTTATACAATGTGTAACTAACATGTTATACAATGTGTACCTAACATGTTATAAGTGTACTAACAGTAACATGGTACTAACAATGTGTACCTAACATATACAATGTACTAACAGTTATACAATGTGTACCTAACATGTTATACAATGTGTACATAACATGTTATACAATGAGTACCTAACATGTTATACAATGTGTACCTAACATGTTATACAATGTGTACATAACACGTTATACAATGAGTACCTAACATGTTATACAATGTGTACCTAACATGTTATACAATGTGTACCTAACATGTTATACAATGTGTACCTAACATGTTATACAATGTGTACCTAACATGTTATACAATGTGTACCTAACATGTTATACAATGTGTACCTAACATGTTATACAATGTGTACCTAACAGTTATACAATGAGTACCTAACAAGTTATACAATGTGTACCTAACAAGTTATACAATGTGTACCTAACATGTTATACAATGTACCTAACAAGTTATACAATGAGTACCTAACACGTTATACAATGTGTACCTAACAAGTTATACAATGTGTACCTAACATGTTATACAATGAGTACCTAACAAGTTATACAATGTGTACCTAACAAGTTATACAATGTGTACCTAACATGTTATACAATGTGTACCTAACAAGTTATACAATGTGTACCTAACATGTTATACAATGTGTACCTAACAAGTTATACAATGTGTACCTAACATGTTATACAATGTGTACCTAACATGTTATACAATGTGTACCTAACAAGTTATACAATGTGTACCTAACATGTTATACAATGTGTACCTAACATGTTATACAATGTGTACCTAACATGGTATACAGTGAGTACCTAACAAGTTATTACAACCTAACATGTGTACCTAACACATGTTATAACATGTGAGTACCTAACAACCAAAACATGTTATACAATGTGTACCTAACAAGTTATACAATGTGTACCTAACATGTTATACAATGTGTACCTAACATGTTATACAATGTGTACCTAACATGTTATACAATGAGTACCTAACATGTTATACAATGTGTACCTAACATGTTATACAATGTGTACCTAACATGTTATAAATGTGTAACAACATTATACAATGTGTACCAACATGTACACAAACAAATTATACAATGTGTACCTAACAAGTTAACAATGTTTACCTAACATTATGTGTACCTAAATGTTATTACAATGTGTACAAATGTTATACAATGTGTATATACAATGTGTATACAAGTAACACCTAACAATGTATGAAATGTAACAACATGTTACTAACAATGTGTAACATGTTGTTATACAATGTGTACCTAACATGTTATACAATGTGTACCTAACAAGTTATACAATGTGTACCTAACATGTTATACAATGTGTACCTAATACAATGTTACCTAACAAGTTTATACAATGTGTACCTAACTGTTTATACAATGTGTAAACAAGTTATACAATGTGTAACATTAACAATGTTACATTGGCACGATACAATTCTATGTTTATTGGAAATAGAAGACAGACCGCAGAAACCAGGCAGTACATTGGCACGATACAATTCTATGTTTATTGGAAATAGAAGACAGACCAGTAAACCAGGCATGTTGGCACAACAAGTACAACTATGTTTACAATGTGGAAATAACAAGTTATACAATGCAGTACATTAACGATACAATTCTACAATTTATTGGAAATAAGACAACAAGTGTTATACCAATACAGTACATTAAATAGGAACTAAACCAGGCATTATTGGCACAATTCTATGTTTATTGTAGAAGACAGACAAACACGTGTACAGTACATTGGCACGATACAATACATGTTATTGGAAATAGAAGACAGAGTACCTACACCAGGCAGTTATACATTGGCACGATACAATTCTATGTTTATTGGAAAAATAGAAGACAGACCGCAAAACCAGGCAGTACATTGGCACGATACAATTCTATGTTTATTGGAAATAGAAGTTACATTGCACGATACAATTCTACATTATTGGAAATAGATGACAGTTACAGGCATACATTGGCACGATACAATTCTATGTTTATTGGAAATAGAAGACAGACCGCAGAAACAGGCAGTATTACGATACAATTCTATGTTTATTTGAAATAGATACAGACCGCAGAAACCAGGCATACATTGGCACGATACAATTCTATGTGTTATTAAAATAGAAGACAGATGTCCAGGCAGTACATTGGCACGATACAATTCTATGTTTATTGGAAATAGAAGACAGACCGCACCAGGCAACCCTGTTACATTGGCACGATACAATTCTATGTTTATATGGAAATAGACAGAAACCAGGCACATGAAACAATTGTAAACAACGACAATACATTGGCATGTTTATTCTTCATGTTTTACAAGTTAACAACAGCAAACAATGTGTACATTGGCACGATACAATTCTAACTGTTTATTGGACAAGAAGACAGACCGCAGTACCAGGCATACATTGGCACGATACAATTCTATGTTTATTGTTAAATACAAACTGTACATTTTGGCACGATACAATTCTATGTTTACATAATAGTGAAGACAGTTAATACAATGACAGTACCTATTGGCACGATACAATTATTTATTGGAAATAAAGACAGTACCGCAGAAACCAGGCAGTATACAATGTGTACGATACAATTCTATGTTTAATGTGTAACAGCCGCAGAAACAATGTGTACGATACCAATTCTTATACAATTGTACTAACAAGTTAGAACAATGTTATTGTTATACAATGTTACAGTAAATGAAGACAATGTGTACCAACATTGGCACGTTATTCAATGTGTATACATAGAAGGCATTTTAACATGTGTACAATTACATACGTTACAATTCTATGTTTAAAAATAGATAGAGCGCAGTAACAGGCAGTACATTGGCACGATACAATTCTATGTATACAAACCTAACAAGTTATACAATGTGTACATAACACGTTATACAATGTGTAGTATAAAATTGAAGCATAGTAACAATGGCCTAAATTCTGTTAACAATGTAGAAGACCTAACAAGTTATACAATTGTTACCTAACATGTCTATGTTTATACAATAGAAGACAGAAACAGTTATACATTGGCACGACCTAAATTCTATGTTTATAAAATAGAAGAACAGACCGCAACAAGTTATACAATGTGTACATATGTGTATTGGAAATAACATGTTATACCAATGTGTACACTAACAACTTATAACAATTATTTGAAACACAATGTAGTTACTATGTTATTGGAAATACAAGTTTATACAATGTGTACATTGACGATACATTCTATGTTATTGGAATGTGTAAAACCTAACAAGTTATATAATTCTATGTTTATTGTGAACCTAAATGTTATACAATGTTTGGCACCTAACACAATTCTGTACATTGGAAATAGAAGACAGATGAAACCCTAACAAGTTATACATTGGCACGATAAATTCTATGTTTATTGTAAATATGAAGACAGACAAGATACCAGGTGTACCTATACAATTCATGTTTATTGTAAATAACAGACCGTAGAAACCAGTGTACATTGGCACGTATACAATTCTGTTTATTTGGTAATAAAGTGATACAGGCCTACATGTGGCACGTTAACAATTTTGTGTTATTGGAAAATGTTTATACAATGTGTATACTAAACAGATTTGGCACAATACAATGATTGTACCTAACAAGTTATACATGTGTTTATTGGAATGGTAGTAACATGAAACAATACCAGGCAGTACATTGGCACGATACAATTCTATGTTATTGGAAATAGAACAGAAACCAGGCAGTAATTGGCACGATACAATTATACAATATGTACAACAAGTTTAAAGACAATAAACCAGTAGGCATACAATAACAAAACATAACAATGTGTACTTTTTGGATGATACAAGTTATACAATGTGTACCTAACAAGGCACGATACCTAACAATGTTTATTGGAATAGAAGACAGACCAGAAACCATGTAGTACATTGGCACGATACAATTCTATGTTTATTGGAAATGTGAGTACATAAATGTTATAACAATTTACAATTCTAATGTTTATTGAAAATTGTAGAAGAAGGCAAGTACAAAACCATGGCACAATTCTAAATCTAATGTTTATTGTGTAATAGAAGACAACCAGTTATACAACCAGGTGTATACATGGCACGTTATACAATTCTATGTTATTGGAAATAGTAGACAAACAAGTACAGAATGAGGCAGTACATAACACGATACAATTAATGTTTATTGAAACCTAAAGACAAAAAACCAGTTACATGTGTACCTAAAATTCTACAATTGTGTACCTAAGAATGTTAGACATCGCAGAAAACAGGCAGTACAATGTGTACGATGGCACGATACAATTCTATGTTTATTGTAAATGTGTACATAACATGTTATACAATGTGTACATTAACAAGTTATACAATGAGTACCTAACATGTTATACAATGTGTACCTAACATGTTATACAATGTGTACCTAACATGTTATACAATGTGTACCTAACATGTTATACAATGTGTACCTAACATGTTATACAATGTGTACCTAACATGTTATACAATGTGTACCTAACAAGTTATACAATGTGTACCTAACAAGTTATACAATGTGTACCTAACAAGTTATACAATGAGTACCTAACAAGTTATACAATGAGTACCTAACAAGTTATACAATGTGTACCTAACAAGTTATACAATGTGTACCTAACAAGTTATACAATGTGTACCTAACAAGTTATACAATGTGTACCTAACAAGTTATACAATGTGTACCTAACATGTTATACAATGTGTACCTAACATGTTATACAATGTGTACCTAACATGTTATACAATGTGTACCTAACATGTTATACAATGTGTACCTAACAAGTTATACAATGTGTACCTAACAAGTTATACAATGTGTACCTAACAAGTTATACAATGTGTACCTAACAAGTTATACAATGTGTACCTAACATGTGTTGTTATACAATGAGTACCTAACAAGTTATACAATGTGTACCTAACAAGTTATACAATGTGTACCTAACATGTTATACAGTGAGTACCTAACAAGTTATACAATGTGTACCTAACATGTTATACAGTGAGTACCTAACAAGTTTTATCACATAATTCGCCTGATATTCAGTGATTTCGCCATTGTAATATTTTTACATATGTCACTAGTGAAATATGACCTGAAGCGATTTTCATTGGCTGAAAATTGATTGTGACGTCAAGACAAAACCAATAAAATGACGTCAGAAAAAATGACGTGACGTCAGGATTACGAGGACGGCGGGAAAAAATGGCGGCCTTCGCTGGATTTTCGCAATATATTTTGACGTGGGATTTTTTTTTATTTAGGTTGTACTTATGTGATAAAAAGTATTTTAAATTTGTGTTCATTTCATGAGATTTTATGAAACTCGTCTCGAAGTTATAATTTATGCTCGCCAAGGCTCGCAAAAATAAAAACTTCTTAGACTCGTTTTATAAAATCTCATATGAAATGAACACTCATTTAAGATCCTCTATATAACGTTTCCACTGACTGAGAATTGTATTGCTAAATGAATTAGTTGACTTAAATATTGACAAATACATATGCAACCAAATGTTACGATGTTGGTGTGAACTCGCGGTGTAAACAGGCACGGAATCTTCCACCTGGGAAGCTATGTCTCTACTATTAACATGTGTATGGCAGTAAAACGTAATGCAAATAGCGGTTTGTAAATATGGTTACCTGATAAAGTTGATAGGCTTATGATAATCAGAGATACTGATAGCTTGTGACTGTTTTCACTGAGCCATAAATAACATTTAACTATTGTTTGTTTACCTTAAATAGCGGACTATGTAACAGCTGGTATCCCACGCAGATACTGCTGACATCACGGATATTACTGAAAACGGGAGGGGGTCTGATTGATGTAACAGCACTGGAAAACTATAATCTATATTTGGAGGGGTGTGGTGGTGTAACATTTATGGTACACATTGTCCATTTAATAAGGCCCAAGGATCTTATTACAGAACAGTTTATCAATATGTCAAATATATATATTCATAATTTCTTAGTTATTTCACATTTTCACAGTGTCATTAGTAATTGTAAATGATTTCTGCATGTATGTTTCCATCTTAACATATATTAGGCATAAAAAACTAGAATTATACAGTGCATACATTCAGTGTTGTAACATATATTTAAAAGGCATCGTGATGCATGTTTGTCTGTCCATATATTAAGCGACAATTTCCAGTCTATCAGACTAGGGTTGTCAGAAGGAAAAACCAAATATGGTATCCCTAACACCACTGCTGTGTCCTAGAAAACAGCACTTTTTTATAATACCTCTAATAATCGTCTCAGAGGTTTTTACATACGATATGTTGTATTTGTTTTTTGCATTGTTTGTTGTTTCTTTTTAGTTCAATCAAAGCTTATCTTTAACATGTTGCACTTTTCTCTGTTTAGCAGTACGTTCCAGACGGTGTTTCAAAAAATTAGAATATTAAAAGGCATCATTTTTAACAAGCGCTGTTGTGGATTAGGTCCGCCAGGTTAACCAGACTCGTTACTCCAATCAATGTTTCGTATAGGGTCTATATCAATCGCCTGACCAGCCCGCCGGACACACCAACTACCCTTTGATCATATTCTGATATGTCTGTTGTGTTTCAGCTTCAATCAGTGAGGCCTCACATCCATACACGCTAGTTGTAATGTGGCACAAAATCTCTCTCCTACTTATTATTATTTTTCATATCGATAATGAGAATCTTCAAAATAACGAGAATAAAAGTCTACTTGATTCTAGACAAAAATGGCTGACATTTCCAACGCCTGTCGGTGTCTTTATTGCTGTAGTTAGGCGGGAAGCGCGAGACAGGAAGCAGCGAATCGTAACAAGAATCTAAATTCGGGTCATTTTCCACTTGCGGTATCATGATAAGGCATGGGAACTTTCGCGGGAGTAGTTTCCAGGAAACCATTAGTGTGTAATGCCTTACATGAGTCTAAACCGAGAAACATTATACCAACGTGTCTGTCAAAGACTACAAGCTAAAAAATATTGAAAGAACCAATGCTTTTACATTGATCAAATTATTTTTTTATTAAAACAAATGCACTTCCTTCTTTCATCGTTGAGACATTTGAGTCATTTTTTTCTATATAAGGTTCAAAATTCGTATATACAATATCTGTAGACTTAGAACAACCACAGTTGATTCGTGTTTATAAACATGGCCGTCTAGATTACAATAACACGACTATATCCTTAATGGCTGTCTTGAACATTCCGCACATTTTATTAATGTTAGCTATTAGTTAAGCACTGTTTGCCCAATAAATATGGCCGACCCTAGATAACAGGATGTGTCCTTTACATTTCATGGCTTCTTCTCACGCAAACAACCACATGGTATCAATGCAGCTTAACATCAGCCATTCCACATGACAACCAATCAAACTTAAGCAGTGCTCACCGGAAGCATAGAAAGATGGATGTCCACGTGATTCCTGGGAAGTGTTATTGGATACGTGGTCGTTGATTGGTCGCTGATATAACGACTTTGTATGAGGAACGAGCCGTGCGCGTGAGTTGTCTTTATCATGTCACTTAGATTGGTAAGGATGGATGAGTGCAGTTAAATGTGTTGACAACAATTTACCGAGCTCAACAGTTGGTTCTAAATGAGAATACAAGCAATCAACTCTCGTTAAAATGTGAACTGTGGGTTTTTTTTATAATTTCTTCCCGGAATGTCGGACTTTCTAGGCAAAGTTTTCCGTTCAAAAAAACTCATTTATTTAGTGTAGTCCAAAGTAGATTGTCGTGTTGTATGTTTTGCTCTTAATACTTCGGAAAATTTAATTGGAAAATGACTTAAAGTAAGGATTCGCCGTCTGATGAATCCGCTCATTTGAAAAAAGAAATAGGAAACACATTAATATTCAAACTGTACTTTATTTGGTCTTTTCCTTGTCCAATATCTGGTACAGAAGGTACCATTTAAAATACACTGGCTGTTAAAGACAAAAATCCAGCACGTCCTTAAATTATCTGGACTGGCAAAGAAAAATAATCCGACACGATCTTAACTTACCCTTGCTGTTCGAGACAAAAATCCGACATGATCTTAAATTACCGACTAATAAAGACAAAAATCCGAAATGGTAAAATGTGCTAAGTTTCTTTTATCGTTTACATAAATACTGGTGAGATCGACTTTACTCGTGTTTCTTTTTTACAAATTTTATTAAGTTAGTATCAAACTTACTATGAGATACTAGAGAAAACGTTATGATAAGAAATTACACAGTGTAATATCTAAACAAAACTGTAACAAAAAACGACAAATAAGGAATAAATACACGAGTAATTCGGGAGTGTTTAAAGGCAGACAAAAACAACGTTTTACGGGAAAAGACCCTGTATAATGATGGCAGACTACAAATCGTCAGGAATGGACTACCTGACCTCCCGAGTTGACCAAGCAGACACTCTCACGACTCCTTGGATTATATATTATGTATGATATCTCGTCTTGTATGTCTTTGTCACATTTCTATAACCACTTCACTTTTATGGTAATGGATCTTTAAATAGTCTTACTACATTGCTCAGAATCTCGATAAGTACCATTAACAGGATAATTAGTGTTTGTTCAGTTTCGTCAGACATTCATCGTTACCGACATCCTACCATCTTTAGTTAGTTCGAGAGGTCAATGCCACCACGTGTATAATAAAGATAGCTCTTCTGTTAAAGTTACTATCGACTACTATCTCACACATCGCTACAGTAAGTCTATATGTTTATATTCCACATTTGGTAGGTTCCTGTGGAACTGATCTTGTGTCAGATTTTAACACAAAGACTAGTTTAATGGCGTTATTGTTCCCCCTCGTCATGTCAATCATGTTTATAACTACAAAACTTCCACTGAAACAATACGAGGTACGACATATCTAAATCATCAATTATCGTCACCATTGGATTTGTTACTGTTCGTTTAAACTTCCGTGTCTGTCAGTCAGTAATATCGTATAAATCAAACCAAAGACCACTATAATTTCAGCATTAGCATGATAATTGATTTTATTGTTTATTACGGTCATACATTTTAATGTTTCTGTTTTGTAGATTCTAAATCACAGAGGAAGTTGTATGTGTCGGTACACATTCAGTGTGATGTCGGTTGTTTCCAAGGGTTCGGTACGCATTCAGTGTGATGTCGGTTGTCTCCAAGGGTTCGGTACACATTCAGTGTGATGTCGGTTGTCTCCAAGGGTTCGGTACACATTCAGTGTGATGTCGGTTGTCTCCAAGGGTTCGGTACACATTCAGTGTGATGTCGGTTGTCTCCAATTGTTCGGTACACATTCAGTGTGATGTCGGTTGTCTCCAAGGGTTCGGTACACATTCAGTGTGATGTCGGTTGTCTCCAAGGGTTCGGTACACATTCAGTGTGATGTCGGTTGTCTCCAAGGGTTCGGTACACATTCAGTGTGATGTCGGTTGTCTCCAAGGGTTCGGTACACATTCAGTGTGATGTTTGTTGTCTCCAATTGTTCGGTACACATTCAGTGTGATGTCGGTTGTCTCCAAGGGTTCGGTACACATTCAGTGTGATGTCGGTTGTCTCCAATTGTTCGGTACACATTCAATGTGATGTCGGTTGTCTCCAAGGGTTCCCAATGTTATCAAGTGTTGTTGTACAACCTACTCTGAAAGCATGATACTTTATACACACAATAATGACTCAACTACAAATGGAAACAAACACAAATATCGACGACAGAGTAAAAACATATCAAACTACAATTAAGAATTAAATGTTCTAAATAAAAATAAAACGTAAAGCTACAATTTACCCAGATGACTCCGAAGAGTATAAGACAATATCCGCTACTCTAATATAGGTCACAGCGACATTATCCGCCAATCTGATCTAGGTCACAGCGACACAAGGGTCTTTGTAATATAGGTCACAGCGACAACATCCTTTTTATAATCTATGTCATAGTGACAACATCCATGTTTCTAATCTAGGTAAAGAGACATCATACGCCATCCTAATCTAGGTCATTGCAACAACATATGCCATTCTAATGTAGGTCATTACAACAACACACGCCATTCTAATCTAGGTCCAACAACATAAAACATTTTTATCTAGGTCAAATCCTGATAACAATCTGGAATGAGAGTCAGCATAGTATCAAAGGAAATACTACAGGTGTAGATACTGAAAAAGTAATGGTGTTGTTGTAAAGTGAAATGTAAAATGATATGATTTCACGATTACATCAGAATATGGTAATTAACAATAAAATACAGTTATATTAGGAAAAGAAAGGGTAAGTTATTGTTCCCTTTATGATACAATGATTATTAACAAATCTAGGTTAAACATTGTAGGGAGTGTTTCCTCAACTGTGCAGTAAATTTTAAAATACACATTTTAAAAAGTAGAAATTTTCCATCACTAAATCTAATGGCAATTAAGAACATGACTTTAGTTAATACGTGACAACTATAGTGAGTGATGCAATTCTTGTTCATTCTTGATATTTCAAAAGTGAAAATGAAAAAGATTTAGATGTATGCTGTCTTGATGACAAATATTAAATAACATGTTGCGTAATTTCCACTCCGTAATAGCATGCTGATTAATTGGACGGACTGACCTATTTCTGTATACAGCGTCCTCAAATCAAATTTTCCCAGGTGCAATCAAAATCTTGGTTTCCTGTTGTCACATCCTTCACTGATGATTTCAGCAAAAGACAGAATCGGGAAAAAATCCGAAGTTTGTCGAGGGATATTGGTACCGAAACGCGAAAGGGAAGTGATTTATCTCAATCGGCAACGCTAAATTTAATTGTTACTGGCGTTTCATAATAATACACACGTACTTTGTTAGGAGAATGATATTCCATTAGGAGAATTCGAGGCGATAGAGCTGTCAATTACTGATGTGGACGGTTGGTGCTCTGATCAGAGTATGGTGCTGATGTTACAGTTTACCTAAACGACAGAGGGAGTGTCGCGGGAAGGCGCAGTACCAAAAGTAGAACTAATTTAGTTTACTCTGGATCCTTCATAGCTAAATCACAGACACACCAACATATACGGCATCAATCGTCTTATAGGAACAATTAGTAACACTAATAAATAATATTGTGATCATTTCCAGTTTTCATGTGAAATAGTTCGCCTAGGTCGCTGTTTAAAACAACTCCCTGATGAAATCTCCTTCAAGCTTATTTATTTAAAAATATCAGGTTTGTGGCCCGCAATGTTTAAACAGATAATTGGCGTCATCTATTGCATTGTGTAAATCATCAACACACATATATTTACACTTGCTAGGCTTGGTCACTATACGCTAATACTAGCCGATTTTGTTTACCATAACTGCATGGTAACATTGAACTTTGAACTTGCGTAAGGAAATGTTCTGTGCAACGTAAAAGGACTACTTTTTTTAAAAAGAAACACATGGCTTTGTTTACATTTTGACGCAACATTACGTGTATATTGTTGTTTTTCATAGAATTTTGGAAAAATGTAAACAATATATACATGTTTTATATTTATATATGATTCAAACAATTTTTAAATTAATAATTGTATAAAGAAACGGAAAAATATCCCGACCGGGGCCACATGCTTTCATTTTTGTTAAAAATGATGGGTGTCAAATGTAAACATTACCTCTGTGACTATGTTGGTCCTACGATCGAGCCTTTCGGGTGGACGGGTGTGAGACCCTCTGATAGAGGTCAGTTATAAACATATCCTCTTGTCTTTGTTCTTTGATTATTTAATCATGTGTATTATAAAACATGCACCGCTAATAATCCACGTGTTGACAGTTCCGCGTCACCACAAATACATTGTATCCATCGAACACAAGTGAATTTGTTTCATCTATCGATGGCGATATGGATCTAAGCGTAGATTATATAATCACATGGCTCCCAAGGATGTAATACCGTCAAGTCAGACGACATCTCAAACACATTGAGCTACTTGAAAATCGGTGTTTTGCCAACTTCGGCAAACTAAAGTGTGTAAGCGTGCGTCAGCTTCGCCTCGCTGCACAATAACAGTCACCGAGTTCACACATGTGGCCGTGTACAAATTCTTTATGTTATTACGCTATATATTAACTTTTAGCAAAATTAAATATATTTTTAAAGTTCTGATCTGATTAAATAAAATTATCTCTGAAATTTACTTTGTTTGTCATGTTTATTTTACACTAAAATATTGAACTTTTTTGTCGTCGCGGATGAATAATTCTACCTTACGTGAAGCGTCACCATTCGCTGTTCAAATGAGTAAGCTCCTCCCACTTTTGACCGACTTTTATTGAATAATTACGTCACTTTCAAATGACGATTTTATTGCATAAAATATAAATAAAAAGTCGTGTTAGTGTAAATATAGGGATTGGATTTCGTTTTTATGTTAACCATGCTTGTATGGAGCAATTCCTCTAAGAATATATTCAATATGGGGCGCTAACGCGCCCCATAGAATATATTCTTAGGAAAATTGCTCCATACAAGCATGGTTAACATAAAAACGAGGAATTGCTCCATACAAGCATGGTTAACATAAAAACGAAATCCAATCCCTATGTATATACAGCTCACTTTCAATGAAAGAGATAGCAGGTGATAAGACACTTCTAATATTTGAAAGTGGATTTGGGTCCATTTGTATATATTGAAGAATGATATTCCTCAGTCCTTATATTTGTCGTAGTCAGTGGTTGAGTTTTTCATCATTATGATATTGTTTTATCCAAGACTGTGGATCATGGACTGTAAAACATATTTATAGAATATTACTGAAAACGGTCTTCTTATAAAGCATGATAATTCATATTTGAAACGCATTGCTATAAAAAGATGTAATCTAAAACATACTTGTACAAGACGGGGATTATCTAAAGTACGTATGTTAAAACATATTGTAAAACATATCTGTACAGAAAAGGGGACAGCTAGAGAAAGTCTTTTCACAGAAAGGGCTCATCTAGAGTATATATTTACAGTAAGGGGACAACAGAAATAGACATATTCCCACAGAAAAGAAACATATTTAAAACGAATGTTTGAATTGAGAATTTGAGTGGGGATCCGGTTTTTTTATTGATCTATCTTTTCTTCTGTTTTTTGTTGTTACCGAATACCAGAAATAACCATGTTTCCTTTCCGTTACAATATGGTTTGACGTAAAGGGTCATATATAAAACATATTTGTGCGGAAAGGGGCAACCACCAAGTATAAAATGCACATGAATAAATAGTATTGTATATCTATAAGACTTTTTCCTTTTGTATATTTTTCCCTCTAAATTTTCCTTACGTTTCTTCTTTTTTATTCTGTTTTTATGTACCTTTTCTTATAGAGCAAGGTTATTAAACCTGTTCATGTTTAGTGAAAAGGAGATAGAAATATGTCTTTTTTGTCTCATTATATGTATTAAAGCAATATTGCATTTTCTTTTTTGGGTGGGAAATGGGTTGTTTTATATGTAAAATGCCAATGGAAGATTGTAGTACATAATGTCTACATCAAACTTTAGGAGCTTTGAAATACACACAGAATGAATGTATAATTTTGAAAAAAAAAATATTATGTTTTGTTAATGCTTTGCAGGTGAGGTTTAAAAATATGTGATATAAATTGTAGGGGTTTATCTTCAGATTCAGTAAAAAGACGTCACATTTTCGAAAAGTATAAAAAAAATGCTCACGATATCATCTACCTCGCGTTTATAGGGAGGGTAACTATTATAAAAGTTTATAGGGAGGTATAGGGAGGGTAACTATTATAAAATCATTAGCATTACCATTACCCATTTTCATTCAAACTTTTGCTGTCTTACCAGATCCCCCTAAAGATATTATCAGTTAATTGCAAAAATGTTTCTTTGGATTTTTTTGGAATGAAAAGACTGATAAAGTAAAGCACATTGTTATGTATGGCGATTATGAAGACGGAGGTCTGCGAGTACTACATATTGGTTCTTTTTGTCATGCTTTAAAGATGAAAGATTAAAAGATGTTTCTAGATGAAATTGAACCTTATGGTGGAGATAAAATTTTCAAAATGAAGACAGAAGGTATTTTGATAATTTCAAAATCCTTTAATATTTTCTGGCAAGAGATTATAAACAACTCCTCACAACCCCTGGCAAATTTGCATCTCAGCCAATCTGAGTATAATCTCAGTATAATAATTACATCAAAATTGATGACAATATAATAGTACATAAACGATGGTGTGAAAAAGGTGTATAATGAATTTATACCATTCGATAACTGTTGTGTGAAATTGAATTTGAATATTTTGTTGATTTTTATGGAATTTTGAATGCAATACCTAGATCTGGGAACACATTTTGTTCCAAAATAATACACCACTGGACATAAAAAGTCATGAAAAGGTTACAATTTTTTTTATAAACGTTAACTGACAAAAGTTACAGAAGTACTAAAAAAGAGTCAAGATTCCTGGCAGGACATGTTACATGTCAATATTCCCAAAGAGTCTTGGTCTAAGTTTTACCTTATTCCAAGATATATTACAAATGACACAATATTGCAAAATTTTCAATTTAAACTTTTTTCGCAAAATAGTATAGACAAATACTTAATTAATGCAAATTAAAATGAGCGAGACGGAAAGGTGCACATTTTGCGAAGAGGGAAGAGAAACTTTAATGCACCTGTTTTGTGAATGTTGTCATGTACAATCATTTTTTCATCTTTTTTATACTTTTTAAGAACAAAATATCACTCAGAAGTGCCTAGCACCCCAACTATTATATTTCTGAGAATTTTCGATAATGATTATGAAGATGTAATCGATTTTTTTATGATCCTAATGATGAAATATGATGTATACATGTGTAAATTGAAAAAGAAAATCCTTACAATTAGAGATGGAAAACACATATTTTTTTTATTATAGAAATATAGAAATGTATGGATTACACACTTATTCAAATAAGAAACAGATTGCTATAATAAAATTAAAAGTGGAACTTCATCGATAGACTTTTAGAATTATTATTAAAGTAATGTATTTTGGCATTTGTTTATGACGTCATAACTAACAAGGCAATGTCATTAAAATAAAATTGTTCCTCAGTGTTTTTCTTACATTCTAGATTTTGGTATTATATAATAATACTTTTGTTCTTTTGTTTTCTCTTTGTTACCTGAAAGTCTTTTGAATGTTTTTTTTCTTTACATATATTGCTATTCATGGAGATCTCCATTTTTTCTCACTTTAGGTTTTCCTAGCAAATATTGTCAATAAATTATCGTAAATAATAAGTGTTTTCCTTTAAGCATATTAGGCCATGGGCTAGGAGGGTCCCACATGCACCCCCCCCCCAAACCTCCGAACCAATATTTTTCTGAACCCTTATGACCCACTGATCACAAATCAAAATGTTAACATTGCATTAGTTGGGATGAACTTCCGGTTATGACGTCATCAAGATGGCCGCCATCTCGAATTTGACTAAAAATTGAAAAATAGTCATAACATTTACATTTCTCAACCGAAGTAGACAAATGAGGTATCAATATGACAATAATTGATCAACAAAAACATATCAGGACCAAAAAATCCAATAATGTAGTGATTTCTACGCAGGAAATGAAAAAATCTTATATTAAGCTCAAAAATGGTGATTTTTCAGCAAATTTTTTCATATTTGGCTTGACGGAGCAAAAATGTTTCCCAACAGCAAACTATTATTTCTAATAAGTTTTTTGACCACTTATCAATCATTTTAAGCAACAAAAACAACAAAAACCAATGTTAACATCGTATAAATTCCGGTTATGACGTCATCAATATGGCCACCATCTCGAATTTCACTGAAAAATGCAAAATAGTCATAACACTGATATTTTTTCAACTCAAGTAGACAAATGAGGTTTCAAAATGACCACAATAGAACAACAAATACATATCAGTGCCAAATAATCAATAAATGGAGTGATTTGTACGCAAGAAATTAAAAAGAATAAGATTTTAAGCTCAAAAATGGGGATTTTTCAGCAAATTTTTCGTACTTGGCTTGACGCAGCAAAAATGTTTCCCAACAACAAATTATTACTCGTATTCAGTTATTTAAACTCCTATCAATCAGTAAAAACAACAACAACAACAACAACAACAACAAAAATATATAGAAATGCAAAAACGAATTATTGTTATACCCTCAATTGTGTAGATTAGCAGCGCCTCAAAAATAATTATTATAGCACAACGCCTACTGATAGCGTAACAAATGTAACCTAAGCTAACCTTGTGTTTCCGTTAATATCATTAACAGTTTCCAAAACGTTTATGTCATTGAAAATGAGCAGATTCATTGGTTATTTTCTATGCATAGCATGAGCAAAATGTCGGATGGTTACTACAGTGTCACATATGTCTTTCACTGGTTCTCAATGATAACCATTATCATTGTGTGTGCTTTCTCACCTCACTGCACTATCCACTGAAGAGACTCGGCATATCTGGAAGCTGGCACATGCAGTCCGAATCAGAGTAATCGAGATATCAGTATCCTTCGATATCGATGAGCTGATGTGACACTACATTGCCAGTGTTGTTCTAGCCTGTCATCTCTTATGACCCATCCATGGCCAGAGTTCATATCAGGAACAACAGGTTCAGGGATGTGGGATCTCTTTCAGATTCTAACATATCGTACGTATATGCTGTTTCAGACTTCTCCGGCATAATGGAAATTACACCAGATCCAAATTCTTCCAATGGTGGAATTGGTTCTCCTTAGCGCATAAGTCCATATGTCGTATGAAGTACTATTCATCAATCTTGTGGACCCTTGTGCAACCATAAATGGCACAGGTGATATCATCGAGGCCATTAATGAGGCCATAAATGTTTTTCATTGGTCTGACTTTTCCCACTCCCTTGAAGGTGCTGGTTGTGTCACATCTGGTGTATGCTTAAAGAGAACATTGAAGACTCTCCAGTAAAACGTTCTCTACAGTGCTTTCCAGACTTGGCAAAGAGTTAAACTTCACTGCAGACCTCATCTATGACCTCAAAGAATCCACCTGTGCCACCTATGGTTACTGAGGTTCATAAGAATGAGGAGTTGTGCTTCATACGAATTAAGGAGAACCAACCCAACCCTCCGTAGAATGTGGATCTGGTGTCTTTTCCATAATGCCGGGAAGTTTGGAACATCATATACGATATGTGAATCTAGGTGAAACTAGGTTGGAAACAGGAAGAGCTACAACATCCCTGAATCCGATGTTTCTGATGTTAAATCATGGACGGTTGACAAGTTAGAACCACGATGGTTACCCGGTAATTTAATGTCACATCAGGTCATCGAGGTCGAAGACGACACTCTGGCGAGAAAGCACGCACAATGAAAATGATTATCATTAAGAACTAGTGAAAGAAATATGTGACACTGTAGTAACCATCTTATATTTCCTTACTTTATACACAGGAAATAAACAATGGATGTGCTCGTTCTAAAAGACACAACACATTTCGAAAAGTGTCATGGTATTTGCGGAATTTTAATTTGATACCCTATAGCTATTAGTTGGCGTTTTGCTGTAATAATTCATTTTGAGAGGCTACTAGTCTACAATATTTCAAAAATGAAAATGAATCATTTTGAAGTCCTACTTAGATATTCAACCAACTTTAAATTCAAATTTGTTAAAATATAAATCGTCAATAGCCAATGTTATATTCAGGAAATTCCAAGACACCAGGAAACTGTAGTGTCAGTGGTTCGGAAAAAAATAACAATCATATGCCGCATCCGGTGATGTTTTGTAAACTAAATGATGGTATAACAACAATTCTCTTTTGCATTTCTATATATTTTTATTGTTGTTGTTGTTTTAACTGATTGATAAGAGGACAAATAACTGATTACGAATAATAATTTGTTGTTAGGAAACAATATTGCTGCGTCAAGCCAAATATGAAAAAAAATGCTGAAAAATTACCATTTTTGAGCTTAAAATCATATTTTTCATTTCCTGCGTTCAAATCACTGCATATATTGGATTATTTGGTCCTGACATGTATTTGTTGTTCTATTGTGGTCATTTTGATACCTCATTTGTCTACTTCAGTCGAAAAATGTCAATGTTATGACTATTTTTCATTTTTCAGTGAAATTCGAGATGGTGGCCATTTTGATGACGTCATAACCGGATTTTATACGATGTTAACATTGGTTTTTGTTATTTTTGTTGCTAAAACTGATTGATAAGTGGTCAAAAAACTTATTAGAAATAATAGTTTGCTGTTGGGAGACATTTTTGCTACGTCAAGCCAAATATGAAAAATTTGCTGAAAAATCATCATTTTTGAGCTTAAAATCAGTTTTTTTCATTTCTTGCGTAGAAATCACTACATATATTGGATTTTTTGGTCCTGATATGTATTTGTTGATCAATTATGGTCATTTTGATACCTCATTTGTCTACTTCGGTTGAAAAATGTCAATGTTATGACTATTTTTCAATTTTTAGTCAAATTCGAGATGGCGGCCATCTTGATGACGTCATAACCGGAAGTTCATCCCAACTTATGCAATGTTAACATTTTGATTTGTGATCAGTGGGTCATAAGGGTTTAGAAAAATATTGGTTCGGAGGTTTGGGGGGGGGTGCATGTGGGACCCTCCTAGCCCATGGCCTATATAGCTAACTTAGAGCGTGTTTGTTTTTAACCAAAATCGTGTACATTGTTACAATACCTTGCATGTAAATGATTTAGAATTCTTGTGTATAAATAAGCTCTCTCTCTCTCTCTCTTATTATTGTTATTAAGATTGTGTATGACGTATGAATGCGACATCAACAAAAATGAAAATAAATAAATATATATATATATATATATGCAAAGGAAGATAACTATTTGAAAATGTATACTTGAACAGAGGGGGCAATTTAGTAAACATTTTCAAAGAAAGAGAACCATCTAGAAAACAAACATTTTACAAAATGGTCTATTTAGAAAACTATATACCAGAGAACATTTCTAAAACGTTTTGGGGGCATCTTTAAATCACATTTGTGAGAGAAGAATATTAATGATATTTTTAACTGAAGTGGGATAATTCATGAAAAAATATAATTTGAAAGATAGGAGGCAAACATATTGTTACTGAAAAGATGATCACATTTCATTGTTGTTTCTAAAAAAAACCCGTAAATATTTGTCATAACGTTAATGACAGATGGCTATCACGCAGTATCCTCTTGACATGGTTCACTATAGCAGAGTAACAGCAACTTGTGGAATCGAGATCCGAATTGTTTTGTACCAAATAAAAGTTGTTGGTTTTTTTCAAACGGCTGATATGAGTCACTGTTTAATGATTTTCATGGTTTTCGAAATTCGGCTCTTGGGTGATGTTAAATCAGTTATTGTTAATGAATCACCGCAATGAATGAAATAGACCGCAGAAACCAGGCAGTACATTGGCACGATACAATTCTATGTTTATTGGAAATAGAAGACAGAAACCAGGCAGTACATTGGCACGATACAATTCTATGTTTATTGGAAATAGAAGACAGACCACAGAAACCAGGCAGTACATTGGCACGATACAATTCTATGTTTATTGGAAATAGAAGACAGACCGCAGAAACCAGGCAGTACATTGGCACGATACAATTCTATGTTTATTGGAAATAGAAGACAGACCGCAGAAACCAGGCAGTACATTGGCACGATACAATTCTATGTTTATTGGAAATAGAAGACAGACCGCAGAAACCAGGCAGTACATTGGCACGATACAATTCTATGTTTATTGGAAATAGAAGACAGAAACCAGGCAGAAACCAGGCAGTACATTGGCACGATACAATTCTATGTTTATTGGAAATAGAAGACAGACCGCAGAAACCAGGCAGTACATTGGCACGATACAATTCTATGTTTATTGGAAATAGAAGACAGACCGCAGAAACCAGGCAGTACATTGGCACGATACAATTCTATGTTTATTGGAAATAGAAGACAGAAACCAGGCAGTACATTGGCACGATACAATTCTATGTTTATTGGAAATAGAAGACAGAAACCAGGCAGTACATTGGCACGATACAATTCTATGTTTATTGGAAATAGAAGACAGACCGCAGAAACCAGGCAGTACATTGGCACGATACAATTCTAAATAGAAGACAGACCGCAGAAACCAGGCAGTACATTGGCACGATACAATTCTATGTTTATTGGAAATAGAAGACAGAAACCAGAACAATTCCTCTCTAGTACATTGGCACGATACAATTCTATGTTTATTGGAAATAGAAGACAGACCGCAGAAACCAGGCAGTACATTGGCACGATACAATTCTATGTTTATTGGAAATAGAAGACAGACCGCAGAAACCAGGCAGTACATTGGCACGATACAATTCTATGTTTATTGGAAATAGAAGACAGACCGCAGAAACCAGGCAGTACATTGGCACGATACAATTCTATGTTTATTGGAAATAGAAGACAGACCGCAGAAACCAGGCAGTACATTGGCACGATACAATTCTATGTTTATTGGAAATAGAAGACAGACCGCAGAAACCAGGCAGTACATTGGCACGATACAATTCTATGTTTATTGGAAATAGAAGACAGACCGCAGAAACCAGGCAGTACATTGGCACGATACAATTCTATGTTTATTGGAAATAGAAGACAGACCGCAGAAACCAGGCAGTACATTGGCACGATACAATTCTATGTTTATTGGAAATAGAAGACAGAAACCAGGCAGTACATTGGCACGATACAATTCTATGTTTATTGGAAATAGAAGACAGACCGCAGAAACCAGGCAGTACATTGGCACGATACAATTCTATGTTTATTGGAAATAGAAGACAGAGACCGAAAACCAGGCAGTACATTGGCACGATACAATTCTATGTTTATTGGAAATAGAAGACAGAAAGAACAGGCAGTACATTGGCACGATACAATTCTATGTTTATTGGAAATAGAAGACAGACCGAGAAACCAGGCAGTACATTGGCACGATACAATTCTATGTTTATTGGAAATAGAAGACAGACCGCAGAAACCAGGCAGCTACAGGACAGTTGGCACGATACAATTCTATGTTTATTGGAAATAGAAGACAGACCGCAGAAACCAGGCAGTACATTGGCACGATACAATTCTATGTTTATTGGAAATAGAAGACAGACCGCAGAAACCAGGCAGTACATTGGCACGATACAATTCTATGTTTATTGGAAATAGAAGACAGACCGCAGAAACCAGGCAGTACATTGGCACGATACAATTCTATGTTTATTGGAAATAGAAGACAGACCGCAGAAACCAGGCAGTACATTGGCACGATACAATTCTATGTTTATTGGAAATAGAAGACAGACCGCAGAAACCAGGCAGTACATTGGCACGATACAATTCTATGTTTATTGGAAATAGAAGACAGACCGCAGAAACCAGGCAGTACATTGGCACGATACAATTCTATGTTTATTGGAAATAGAAGACAGACCGCAGAAACCAGGCAGTACATTGGCACGATACAATTCTATGTTTATTGGAAATAGAAGACAGAAAACCAGGCAGTACATTGGCACGATACAATTCTATGTTTATTGGAAATAGAAGACAGAAACCAGGCAGTACATTGGCACGATACAATTCTATGTTTATTGGAAATAGAAGACAGACATTGGAAATAGAAGACAGAAACCAGGCAGTACATTGGCACGATACAATTCTATGTTTATTGGAAATAGAAGACAGACCGCAGAAACCAGGCAGTACATTGGCACGATACAATTCTATGTTTATTGGAAATAGAAGACAGAAACCAGGCAGTACATTGGCACGATACAATTCTATGTTTATTGGAAATAGAAGACAGAAACCAGGCAGTACATTGGCACGATACAATTCTATGTTTATTGGAAATAGAAGACAGACCGCAGAAACCAGGCAGTACATTGGCACGATACAATTCTATGTTTATTGGAAATAGAAGACAGAAACCAGGCAGTACATTGGCACGATACAATTCTATGTTTATTGGAAATAGAAGACAGACCGCAGAAACCAGGCAGTACATTGGCACGATACAATTCTATGTTTATTGGAAATAGAAGACAGAAAACCAGGCAGTACATTGGCACGATACAATTCTATGTTTATTGGAAATAGAAGACAGAAAACCAGGCAGTACATTGGCACGATACAATTCTATGTTTATTGGAAATAGAGAACGAAAACCAGGCAGTACATTGGCACGATACAATTCTATGTTTATTGGAAATAGAAGACAGACCACAGAAACCAGGCAGTACATTGGCACGATACAATTCTATGTTTATTGGAAATAGAAGACAGAAACCAGGCAGTACATTGGCACGATACAATTCTATGTTTATTGGAAATAGAAGACAGACCGCAGAAACCAGGCAGTACATTGGCACGATACAATTCTATGTTTATTGGAAATAGAAGACAGACCGCAGAAACCAGGCAGTACATTGGCACGATACAATTCTATGTTTATTGGAAATAGAAGACAGACCGCAGAAACCAGGCAGTTGCATTGGCACGATACAATTCTATGTTTATTGGAAATAGAAGACAGAAACCAGGCAGTACATTGGCACGATACAATTCTATGTTTATTGGAAATAGAAGACAGACCGCAGAAACCAGGCAGTACATTGGCACGATACAATTCTATGTTTATTGGAAATAGAAGACAGAAACCAGGCAGTACATTGGCACGATACAATTCTATGTTTATTGGAAATAGAAGACAGACCGCAGAAACCAGGCAGTACATTGGCACGATACAATTCTATGGTTATTGGAAATAGAAGACAGACCACAGAAACCAGGCAGTACATTGGCACGATACAATTCTATGTTTATTGGAAATAGAAGACAGACCGCAGAAACCAGGCAGTACATTGGCACGATACAATTCTATGTTTATTGGAAATAGAAGACAGAAACCAGGCAGTACATTGGCACGATACAATTCTATGTTTATTGGAAATAGAAGACAGACCGCAGAAACCAGGCAGTACATTGGCACGATACAATTCTATGTTTATTGGAAATAGAAGACAGAAACCAGGCAGTACATTGGCACGATACAATTCTATGTTTATTGGAAATAGAAGACAGAAACCAGGCAGCATTGGCACGATACAATTCTATGTTTATTGGAAATAGAAGACAGAAACCAGGCAGTACATTGGCACGATACAATTCTATGTTTATTGGAAATAGAAGACAGAAACCAGGCAGTACATTGGCACGATACAATTCTATGTTTATTGGAAATAGAAGACAGACCGCAGAAACCAGGCAGTACATTGGCACGATACAATTCTATGTTTATTGGAAATAGAAGACAGACCGCAGAAACCAGGCATTGCATTGGCACGATACAATTCTATGTTTATTGGTAATAGAAGACAGACCGCAGAAACCAGGCAGTACATTGGCACGATACAATTCTATGTTTATTGGAAATAGAAGACAGACCGCAGAAACCAGGCAGTACATTGGCACGATACAATTCTATGTTTATTGGAAATAGAAGACAGAAACCAGGCAGTACATTGGCACGATACAATTCTATGTTTATTGGAAATAGAAGACAGACCGCAGAAACCAGGCAGTACATTGGCACGATACAATTCTATGTTTATTGGAAATAGAAGACAGAAACCAGGCAGTACATTGGCACGATACAATTCTATGTTTATTGGAAATAGAAGACAGACCGCAGAAACCAGGCAGTACATTGGCACGATACAATTCTATGTTTATTGGAAATAGAAGACAGAAACCAGGCAGTACATTGGCACGATACAATTCTATGTTTATTGGAAATAGAAGACAGAAACCAGGCAGTACATTGGCACGATACAATTCTATGTTTATTGGAAATAGAAGACAGACCGCAGAAACCAGGCAGTACATTGGCACGATACAATTCTATGTTTATTGGAAATAGAAGACAGACCACAGAAACCAGGCAGTACATTGGCACGATACAATTCTATGTTTATTGGAAATAGAAGACAGACCGCAGAAACCAGGCAGTACATTGGCACGATACAATTCTATGTTTATTGGAAATAGAAGACAGACCGCAGAAACCAGGCAGTACATTGGCACGATACAATTCTATGTTTATTGGAAATAGAAGACAGAAACCAGGCAGTACATTGGCACGATACAATTCTATGTTTATTGGAAATAGAAGACAGAAACCAGGCAGTACATTGGCACGATACAATTCTATGTTTATTGGAAATAGAAGACAGACCGCAGAAACCAGGCAGTACATTGGCACGATACAATTCTATGTTTATTGGAAATAGAAGACAGAAACCAGGCAGTACATTGGCACGATACAATTCTATGTTTATTGGAAATAGAAGACAGACCGCAGAAACCAGGCAGTACATTGGCACGATACAATTCTATGTTTATTGGAAATAGAAGACAGACCGCAGAAACCAGGCAGTACATTGGCACGATACAATTCTATGTTTATTGGAAATAGAAGACAGAAACCAGGCAGTACATTGGCACGATACAATTCTATGTTTATTGGAAATAGAAGACAGAAACCAGGCAGTACATTGGCACGATACAATTCTATGTTTATTGGAAATAGAAGACAGACCGCAGAAACCAGGCAGTACATTGGCACGATACAATTCTATGTTTATTGGAAATAGAAGACAGACCGCAGAAACCAGGCAGTACATTGGCACGATACAATTCTATGTTTATTGGAAATAGAAGACAGACCGCAGAAACCAGGCAGTACATTGGCACGATACAATTCTATGTTTATTGGAAATAGAAGACAGAAACCAGGCAGTACATTGGCACGATACAATTCTATGTTTATTGGAAATAGAAGACAGAAACCAGGCAGTACATTGGCACGATACAATTCTATGTTTATTGGAAATAGAAGACAGAAACCAGGCAGTACATTGGCACGATACAATTCTATGTTTATTGGAAATAGAAGACAGACCGCAGAAACCAGGCAGTACATTGGCACGATACAATTCTATGTTTATTGGAAATAGAAGACAGACCGCAGAAACCAGGCAGTACATTGGCACGATACAATTCTATGTTTATTGGAAATAGAAGACAGACCGCAGAAACCAGGCAGTACATTGGCACGATACAATTCTATGTTTATTGGAAATAGAAGACAGACCGCAGAAACCAGGCAGTACATTGGCACGATACAATTCTATGTTTATTGGAAATAGAAGACAGACCGCAGAAACCAGGCAGTACATTGGCACGATACAATTCTATGTTTATTGGAAATAGAAGACAGACCGCAGAAACCAGGCAGTACATTGGCACGATACAATTCTATGTTTATTGGAAATAGAAGACAGACCGCAGAAACCAGGCAGTACATTGGCACGATACAATTCTATGTTTATTGGAAATAGAAGACAGACCGCAGAAACCAGGCAGTACATTGGCACGATACAATTCTATGTTTATTGGAAATAGAAGACAGAAACCAGGCAGTACATTGGCACGATACAATTCTATGTTTATTGGAAATAGAAGACAGACCGCAGAAACCAGGCAGTACATTGGCACGATACAATTCTATGTTTATTGGAAATAGAAGACAGACCGCAGAAACCAGGCAGTACATTGGCACGATACAATTCTATGTTTATTGGAAATAGAAGACAGACCGCAGAAACCAGGCAGTACATTGGCACGATACAATTCTATGTTTATTGGAAATAGAAGACAGAAACCAGGCAGAAACCAGGCAGTACATTGGCACGATACAATTCTATGTTTATTGGAAATAGAAGACAGACCGCAGAAACCAGGCAGTACATTGGCACGATACAATTCTATGTTTATTGGAAATAGAAGACAGAACCAGGCAGTACATTGGCACGATACAATTCTATGTTTATTGGAAATAGAAGACAGAAACCAGGCAGTACATTGGCACGATACAATTCTATGTTTATTGGAAATAGAAGACAGACCGCAGAAACCAGGCAGTACATTGGCACGATACAATTCTATGTTTATTGGAAATAGAAGACAGAAACCAGGCAGTACATTGGCACGATACAATTCTATGTTTATTGGAAATAGAAGACAGACCGCAGAACCGGCAGTACATTGGCACGATACAATTCTATGTTTATTGGAAATAGAAGACAGAAACCAGGCAGTACATTGGCACGATACAATTCTATGTTTAAATAGAAGATAGAAGACAGAAACCAGGCAGTACATTGGCACGATACAATTCTATGTTTATTGGAAATAGAAGACAGAAACCAGGCAGTACATTGGCACGATACAATTCTATGTTTATTGGAAATAGAAGACAGACCGCAGAAACCAGGCAGTACATTGGCACGATACAATTCTATGTTTATTGGAAATAGAAGACAGACCGCAGAAACCAGGCAGTACATTGGCACGATACAATTCTATGTTTATTGGAAATAGAAGACAGAAACCAGGCAGTACATTGGCACGATACAATTCTATGTTTATTGGAAATAGAAGACAGACCGCAGAAACCAGGCAGTACATTGGCACGATACAATTCTATGTTTATGTTTATTGGAAATAGAAGACAGACCGCAGAAACCAGGCAGTACATTGGCACGATACAATTCTATGTTTATTGGAAATAGAAGACAGACCGCAGAAACCAGGCAGTACATTGGCACGATACAATTCTATGTTTATTGGAAATAGAAGACAGACCGCAGAAACCAGGCAGTACATTGGCACGATACAATTCTATGTTTATTGGAAATAGAAGACAGACCGCAGAAACCAGGCAGTACATTGGCACGATACAATTCTATGTTTATTGGAAATAGAAGACAGACCGCAGAAACCAGGCAGTACATTGGCACGATACAATTCTATGTTTATTGGAAATAGAAGACAGACCGCAGAAACCAGGCAGTACATTGGCACGATACAATTCTATGTTTATTGGAAATAGAAGACAGACCGCAGAAACCAGGCAGTACATTGGCACGATACAATTCTATGTTTATTGGAAATAGAAGACAGACCGCAGAAACCAGGCAGTACATTGGCACGATACAATTCTATGTTTATTGGAAATAGAAGACAGACCGCAGAAACCAGGCAGTACATTGGCACGATACAATTCTATGTTTATTGGAAATAGAAGACAGACCGCAGAAACCAGGCAGTACATTGGCACGATACAATTCTATGTTTATTGGAAATAGAAGACAGACAGAAACCAGGCAGTACATTGGCACGATACAATTCTATGTTTATTGGAAATAGAAGACAGACCGCAGAAACCAGGCAGTACATTGGCACGATACAATTCTATGTTTATTGGAAATAGAAGACAGACCGCAGAAACCAGGCAGTACATTGGCACGATACAATTCTATGTTTATTGGAAATAGAAGACAGACCGCAGAAACCAGGCAGTACATTGGCACGATACAATTCTATGTTTATTGGAAATAGAAGACAGACCGCAGAAACCAGGCAGTACATTGGCACGATACAATTCTATGTTTATTGGAAATAGAAGACAGACCGCAGAAACCAGGCAGTACATTGGCACGATACAATTCTATGTTTATTGGAAATAGAAGACAGACCGCAGAAAACCAGGCAGTACATTGGCACGATACAATTCTATGTTTATTGGAAATAGAAGACAGACCACAGAAACCAGGCAGTACATTGGCACGATACAATTCTATGTTTATTGGAAATAGAAGACAGACCGCAGAAACCAGGCAGTACATTGGCACGATACAATTCTACGTTAGACCGTACGGTACAATGAGTTATGGCCAGAAAATAAAAAACAATCTACTTTGAGGCTGGTAATGAAATGACAATGACATAAAAAGAAAATCAAAGACTAAAATTTCAGTGTAATAAAGCTTGCATTTATACTGTCATGTGATGTTTTTCCAAGAATGCAGCTGTGCCTGGTGACGTCAGGGTCAATACGTGTTCACACCGTCACTGTTATCCGAGCCCAATCAGATTCATCGCGGTCATCACCAATATAGCTGTCTCGGTGGATAATTCGGATTTGATCTACGGACAAGACTAGTCGATTTATATCATACAGGCATTAGAAGCATTTTCATGCTCTGCTCCATCCGTCAACACGACTTTGTGTGTTCAATACAAGGGTAGCTGTGATGCAGAGCCGAGATCAAACCACACCATCATATTTCAATTAAATATCGTAAAAAATATCCTGCGTACAGAAAAAAAATGTTCCATTCACTGACTAAGCGGAAGTTGTGTGTAAATAGCTAACTACAGGAGGCGGTAGCTGGTTCGGATGTTAGTAAAGACCTGAACATTAGAAACGTTTGATTGTATCCACATTTAGATCTGTCTCTTCCTGTCATTCCACGGGATGCCTCGTTATTAGGTCCAACTTGCAGGTTCATTTCCAAATATAAACGTCAATCTGAAATCAAAGGATAGGAAGCCTTGGTGAAGGAACTTTTCATTAAATTTATCGCCATTGTAATTATCGGTTAGGAATGGTACGTAATATCCGGACAGGCTGTGCGAACTAATTAAAGGTCGGGGTTGTATCTGGATATTGGACATTAATGTACACGTACTTTAGATTCTGCATGTAAAATCGTACCACTGAATAAAAACAGCAATTATTATAATAAGTTAATAATAAAGATTGATTTCAGAGACATTATTTTAAATGCTTTTTGGTGGCCAACGTTGGTCCAATGAAGGGACATTTCGGCTGCAGCTCTGAAAACTTCCAGACAGATAATGTGGTCGTCTTTCGGCCGTAGTAGGCTTCCTATATTTCATTCAGGGAACTTCTGTATCTCAGTACAAAAAGACTCTTCTTTTTGGTTTGTTTGTTTTTTGTTATTGTTTTTATTTTATTTTCCCTTTTTTTTATTTTTTGCTTTTTTTTGTTGTTGTTGATGGTTTTTTTTATTTGTTTCTTTCGTATTTGTTTGATTTTGGGTTTTTTCGTTGATGGTGTTTTTTTTTAATTAATTTATTTATTTATTTATATTTATATTTATTTTATTTTATTTTTATTTGTTTTTTTTTGCATGTTTTAATCATTTATTAAAAAGTTTCTTAAAAAATCCAAAATGAATAAAGATACGCGAATTGTATGACATGCATTTGTAATAGAGAGGTGACGTCATAACAGACTTCTAGTCGACGGAAGTGCGGAGTCACAAAAAAAGTAAAGTGCCCAACGGAAGATACTTTTCCGACATCGGCTTACTTGATGTTCTATAAAAGCAACATTTTCGTTTAGAATGCCACTTATCGGGCGGAAGGCTCGCGGAGTAGCGACAACATCAAACGTGGGAGGGATTGTATTCCTACCCGTGACGTCATACACGCGGCACTGCCGATACTGGAGGTATATATTTGGAGATGAATACATCAGATGTATTGATTGGTTCGAGTAGGTGATGCTGACTAGCCGTAATCACCAGTATTTAATACCTCCTGGAAAATGCACAACATGAGCAGGCGCGACTGATGTACGTCTGGTGTGCGTGACTAAAAAACTGCATTAAATCTTTATAAAGCAGTGCGAGGATAGAGTGGGCCTGTGATATAATGTTGTTTTGGACTTATCTAGGAATAGCTAGACTAAAATATGGACACTATAAGATCTGCGTAGATGAAGGATTTCAGCAGAGTACATGCTCTTATAGTGCTGTTATCAGGACAGATAAAAGTAGATGTATTCTCTTTTTTTCAGTTTTCGCCGGAAGTGTGCTCATGCGCAAATCGATCGTGCCCAAGGTGGCAGATGTTCGAGTTCAACTGAATCTGAAAAGGCCATACAAACGACACTAACCTCGCGTAATTACTGGATGTCTTTTCTAGACTTTATTTTATGTTTTTAAGAATTGATTGATTGCTCATTAAAGTATCCATGCATGAACTATTTTCCAAGACGAACACCTTCCTGTCAGAATGGCCGTCCCCTTATGTATTTAGCCTTTCAACACAACACGGGACATTTCGTCTCGTGGCAACTGTCAGGAACTCGTTTCAAACTAGACAAAAACACTCATATTTTCTTTATTTTGAAGCCCAGTAAAACTATCTTTTTAACCACAATACCCTCTATCAGGAGGCTAGTTGAACACTCTTGAGATTTTTCCCAGCATAATTAATTTTACAAAAAAAAATTGAGTTCTCAACAAGTCATTTGATATTTTGATGAATCGGGAAGACAGTTTTATAAACGAAACATTTAAATGCCAGTGCATATCGCCTGCAGTGGATACTTGTTATTTTCTAATAAGCTTGCGTACTCTTAAATCATTTATAAGTGAATTCGAAAATGTTCCATTTTTCGTGCTCCTAAAGCTGTGAACTTTGCTGCGAGCGCTATATGCTTAGTAAGAGTATAACTGCGCTCTACCAATGCGCAGAAACTCACACTGTATGAAGTATAACTGAACACAATGACATCGAAAGAAAAAATAATTTGCTGTTTGACGGAATGTTTATTAAAAGTATAATTAAACTGAACATGTTGTGCATGGTTCTACCAGTACAACCCGAGACGAACATCTGCATGACAATCATACAATGGTTAGTCAGTGCTCTTTAGATCATCTAATGATTTTAACTTAATTCTTTCTTCTGCTCGATATATTCTGTGATTCTTTACGATTTTGTTTGCAATATTATGTATTGAATGATTCTAAGCTTTTATTGAACCATAGGAACGTAGATGGTATTAGCCACCAGCATGGCTGGGCTTGAAGTGTGTACATGCACAAGCTCTGTCGTCACTTCCGGCTCCAACTCCTTTGCCATGCAATGGCTGTATTTCAGTTAGCTTGTAGCCAAGTAGATGACAATGACTTTTTAAAAGGACGCTGTATAATAATGAGATGAAGTCAGACCATAATAGGAATCAGAGGGGCTAATGAATCTGTTAATGTCCACATATTCATTAAACAATAGACTGATCATTTACTTATATCACAGCAATCGAGGTCCACAAATAGAAACAATGCTATATTCTGTCACCGGGTATTTATAAGTTCATTAGTTTAAATCTATATTGGGATCACTCAAATGACAGCACACTCATCATTGTGAAAGTATTGTTTTATAATAAAGAACTCTCCTAAGTAAATCTATTGTTTTATTATAAAGAGTTGTCCTATACATATTGACGTATTTGAAATGGAATTTGTTCTTGAAAGCTTGACAAGTATTTTTTTGTTTAATATGAAATGTTTCCTAACCTCACACTTTACCATTACGTTAATGGAAAGTAGCGGTTGTGAAACTAGAATCATGTGAATTAATACTGAAATATGAATACATCAAGGATGTATAACAGATTTCCGCTTCTGATTGTAGTGAATATCCGGCATAGTCATACTAAAGCAACCTCTGCTGTTGTCATATTGTTTGTGTATGCTGGTCACTGTATTACATTATTGTGATAATTAAAATGAGCTCATGTTGGTCGACATGTGGACACGTCGGTCGAAATGTGGACATGTCGGTCGAAATGTGGACATGTCGGTCGAAATGTGTTCATGTTGGTCGAAATGTGGACATGTCGGTCGAAATGAGGCTATGTCGGTCGAAATGAGGTCATGTTTGTCAAATGAGGTCATGTGGATCGAAATAAGGTCAATTTGGTCGGAATAAGGTCATAGTCGTCGAAATGAGGTCGTGTCGGTCATAGTCATGTTTGCTATAATAAAGGTCATGTTGATCAAAATCAGAATGTCGGTTACAAAATTAGGTTATGTTGGTCACTTAAAAGCCATATTGGCCACAACTAGGTCACGTTCATCCCAATCAGGCCCTGATAGTTACTAAATCAGGTCATGTTAAATTATTTATAGTCAAGTCTAAATAGAATCAACAAAACACTTACAACTTGAAATACCAAAAATTTTATTACAAACTTAAAAATATGTAGCAATATAAACCGTACAAGTTCAACATACAAGGCCTTTTTTGAAAACTCATAACAGATTTTGCTTTTTGTGGAACGTATTTATACTACATGGCAATTAACCCTGCTGGTTCACAGCTGATATCAGACTACTGTTTACAGACGTAAACAAAATGTAACATGGATCAAGGAAGTTATGGCAACAGGTATTCTCTATATACGGTAATCAGTTGTAATAAACAGCCAGACTTAGACAAGGAATCGGAATATATTGGTAGTGACGACAGCGTAAAATAACAATTGTAAATAGTCTCGTGGTCATTGACCACTTAACGATATTAACTTTTAGTTATTAATATTGAATATAACTGGATAAAATTATCCCTACTTTTGTTTGAAAACGTGAAATGGCCACCATGGTATTGTGAATAATCGCGCGTGTATGTGACTGATCACAGAGAAGTTGTGTTAAAGCTGTTAATGAAAGACTTTTACTAATTAAACCAGCAAATGACATCTCCACATATCTAATTCAGTAAATATTGAAATTCTATATGCTATTGGTGACATATTCAAATAATTTATCACCTAGACCGGTCTATATCTGGTTTTGGATGTGTACCTATGAAATGACCACCTGTATTGGTGTAGATGTTTACAAGCTACATTTAAGGGTAATATAATTACCTAAACCACGTGCAACTAACTAGCGCGTGTTCTGACTACCATTACTCGTTATATCACGATATGTGATTTGAGACAGAGTCCGACAAGGGGTATACATATGGTTTACGGTCTTTCAAGGATTAGGAGCGGATATTGAAAAGCAATTATCATTTAAGAGAATGTGTGTAGACGGGACTACTTTACTTATGATACAGGTTAAATATGTATTAATGCTATATCATTTGTCAGTGCTAGTCTGACAGAGCGACGCCAGACACTAGAACAAAAACATAGCTGAGACCATCACTAAATACCCGTCACTAAGTAACCATTCTCACATTATCACTGAACAACTATTACATGCCACATTCTGGCACTAATCGCCAGATCATACCCGATAAGTATCAAATTATATAACATGGATGACACGATTCATTATACGTAAAGATGCTCCACCGCCGACAAAGCATAAATGATATCCCTCAGTTGATTAATAATTGGTGTTTGTTCGTGTATATATATATCTAATTTACACAAAAATTAATATAAAATAATTTATTTCGCCTTTAGTGCATGCGCAATCAGTACTTCCTTCCATATAGGATATAGTGACACGGAATTTTTTCGGGATGCAATTAATTATTTTTCATATTTTAAACTTGAAGAAAAATTAGAAGCTCAAACTTTTCAATGGTTGTAATGGTGTAAAGTAAGTAACTTTTGTAACTGATAAAAAATACTAAATCGTCTGCTCCTGTTTTTGATAGTGAAAAAATACCATTTGTCAGCGGTGGAGCATCTTTAAATAATACTAAATTCCGTCTACCACCCGCCATTAAATTCTATAAGGTGTTCTTACGACGTCTTTCATTGGCTGCCAAAATCATTGGTCCGTAAAGATCCAATAGAGACGTATAACGAGGTGCGGATAAGATATATAAGATGCTAGGTTATATTGATGGAATGTTGTAACTACTTTATTTTTACTTCTGGTAACGATAAATAAAATTATCTTTAACGTGTGGAAACGTTGGTTTTTTTACCAAACAAGACCAATCCTCTGTTCTATTAAGAGTCATGCTCTGATAGAGCGCTTTCATATATCTCATGCGAAATAACTTAACATATCATAACGCGAGTCATCTTCTATACAAGAAAATGCGTTTCAAAGGATAAATCCAAACATATCGCGGAAAATCTGTTTTGTCAACAATAAATATGATTGCCTTATTAATGGCCCTTTTCGGCCGGAATACATCAACACAGTATTGGACACTTTGAACAGCACGACGATGAATGTTTGTTTACCTAAGGGAGTATACAGGCTCATAAACGTAATGTGCAGAATACAAGGTCATGAATGTCATTCCGAAATGTCAAGTACATATAGGATTAGAAGGCAGTTTTGTTAGTGGTGCAAAGGTTCGAGAGAGGATTGTGGAAAATACCAACACATTTTCAGCACCGATAAAACAGTTTCAAATGCTGTCGCTATGTTCAGGTATGTTTTTTTTTATCTTTCAGATCGGTTATCTCGTGATATGGATGATTGATAAGTTTCTCAGACATCGATTACTATTATAACATTTCAGATTAGAAATAACTTTGGAAAAACTTAAACAGATTTGAGGTTACTCTGCACCGACTCGGCTGTATGAATCCATGTCCTTGTATGCTTACAAAAGCTCTTAATCAATTTGACCACAAGACAAAGATCATGTAACATAAACATGCTAACGTTATATATGAGTCGTATTAAATTACAGTTGATACAAAATTATGAAATCGAGACAAAGTTCCTTAGAACACTGAGAGTGTATATAACAATAAGAACAGCAATCAATATGTCAGTATACATAATCTAAATTCCGTACGGAAAGTTGGAATGATTTCTGAAAACTATAAAACATGATTACAAAATGACTTAAAATTAATTTCCATGCATGATATGATTGAGTTTGATGAATTTGACGATAATGAAATTAATTAATATTGCTCTGTACAAAAAGCCCCGTTGAAACATTCAACGAATATCACAAAGACATCTTAGTCATTGAAATGTTTACGGTAACCATCTCCTCAAAAAGCGTTTAACTAACCCTGATAAAAATATTCACTCATGCGCGGAAGCTCTACATGAATGATTCAGAACTAGATTCTCGTTCCCATCCGTATTGCACATGTATCTATCATGATAAAAAAATGACACAAGATCGTGAAAGTTAATTTAGCATTGTGATGATGAAATAAACTAAAATAACAGGTATACTTATTGATAGTTAAAAATATACTTTACAAAAACATATACGAATTTATGCTCGCATCATACAACGTAGAAAAGATATATATTTTATGTATGTAATATATAGATATATTATAGATGTATACGATATATTGATGTATCAATCAGTAAACCACCTGCATACCCAATTATATAAATATATACACGTGATTGTAGAAACGGTAAGAATATATATTATACATATCTTTGCTATACACTGACATCCACTTATTCATGGAAACTTTCTGGAAATATTAAAATATTGCGACAAAATTGACTAGATAAATATGATCACTATCATGTAAAGACGAGACAGTCAGAAGGAATACGGGCAACATGAGGACACAATAAATCCTTTATAGACAGACTACCACCCAACCTTTCACTCCCCGACAATCTCTTCAACCCTCCATACCCCGACAAACTGTTCAACCCTTCACTCCCCGACAAACTGTTCAACATTTTACTCCCCGACAAACTGTTCAAACCTTCACTCTCCCGAGAGACTGTTCAAACCTTCTCTCTTCCGAAAGATCTCTCAACCATTCACTCCGCCGACAGACTGTTCAACCCTTCACTTCCCCAACAGACTGTTCAAACCTTCACTCCTCGGCATAATGTTCACTCCCCCGGAGACTGTTCAACCCTTCACTCCCCCGACAGACTGTTCAACCCTTCACTCCCCCAACATACTGTTCAACACTTTACTCCCCCGACAGACTGTTCAACCATTCACTCCACCGACAGACTATTCAACCCTTCACTTCCCCGACCGACTTTTCAACCCTTCACTCCCTTCATTCCGCCGACATACTTCTCACTCTTCACTGTTCAACCCTTCACTCCCCCGACAGACTGTTCAACCATTCACTCCGCCGACAGACTGTTCAACCCTTCACTTCCCCGACAGACAGTTCAACCCTTTACTCCCAGCAGACTGTTCAACCCTTCACTCCGCCGACAGAATGTTCAACCCTTCACTTCCCCGACAGACTGTTCAACCCTTTACTCCCCGACAGACTGTTCAACCCTTTACTCCCCGACAGACTGTTCAACCCTTCACTCCGCCGACAGACTGTTCAACCCTTCACTTCCCCGACAGACTGTTCAACCCTTTACTACCCGACAGACTGTTCAACCCTTCACTTCCCCGACAGACTGTTCAACCCTTTACTCCCCGACAGACTGTTCAACCCTTTACTCCCCCGACAGACTGTTTAACTCTTCAATCCACCGACATTCTTCTCACTCTTCACTGTTCAACCCTTCACTGCTCCGACAGACTATTCAACCCTTCACTCCCCCGGCACAATGTTCAACCCTCTACTACCCCGACAGACTGTTCGACCCTTCACTCCCCCGACATAATGTTCAACCCTTCAATCCCCTGATAGATTGTTCAACCCTTTATTCCACCAACTGATCTCTCAACACTTCATTCCGGCGACTCCTCTTTCAACCCTCGACTCCGATGGATTGACGATACTTTTTTTATCCCATCTATAAAACTGACCTCGTATGTCTACTGGCCTGCCATCAAACCCACCACCACCCCGAGACACTCTCAAACAGGTGCTGGTAACAGTCGTTATGGACTCGTATGAAAAATTAGGAACTGGGGCCAAATGATGCGCGTTCTGGTGTAGACAATGGGATTCATGACTAACGTGTTCCCTTTACCAAAATGACCCTATACCAAAATGTATCTATCAAAAAACATGAATGTTAATAATCTAGACAACCCAACATTACGAATAAATTAACATGTAATGGCGTCGTGTCCCCGTTGATCGCTGTAGAAGATGGCGCCATCCGAGTTTTACTGATATATATGGATATCTTTATATGATCGATTCCTGCGTAAGAAACATGTACAACAAAGCTTTCTTGATCTAATTATGGACGAATATCACGTGACTAAGAATGTGTAGTTCTACAAAAATAGTAGCGAGTTTATATCGGGCAGTAAATCTAAGAGTGTTATACAAACACATGAATCAATACATCATTTCCAACGGATTGTTCTCATAGCGAGATCTTGGTCCGGGACACACTGACAACAATCAGATGTAACGCATTGGCACATGACGTCATCATCTTTTGTTGTTTCAGAAAGTGTGACGTCAATACACACAGTTGAAGTACATATTCCAAATAAGGCTTATGGATTTCGATTCTACTTAGAAAATGTGGGATGCAAATAAATAACCATTTTTGTAGAAGATGATTGATCCGAAGGGACTGCTATGTCAATTTTCTCTCTAGTAGCGATGTTCCCGTTGTCAACGTTATTTCATTAAGATTTAGAACACGAGTCGATATGCTGAAATATTTCCGTTAAAATCATAGTTAATCACAATATATTGGCTGTCTTATTCCAAATAATCGAGCCGTAACTGTTTCAGATACCATAGTTTATATAATAAAAACACCAATCGCATGTGATGTATCAATAAAAAATAAATTCCTGGTCTCGTTAGAGAACGACCACGTGGACTTTCACTTCCGGTACCCCCTATATTTTGGCATTCCTGGATAACAGTCTATCACATATCGTCAGTTGGCCAGTAACATGTGGGGATACTGGCTCGAGTAGGGAACTGTGCTGAGGTTCAATCCTTCGATGAAAGACTTCTGGTTCTCGGGCGATACCGCTGTGGAACCGACAGGAGACGGAAGTGGACCCGGAAGTAGTTCTCCGAGACCTCCGAATGACGGGACATGATGTGTAACTGGTGACGAGTTGTGGTACAGGTCCCCAGTTGCCGGAACAGCATGATGTTGGGGCGATCTCAGGGCGGTATGCTGTTGCTGCTGCTGCAGTTGTTGTTGTTGTTGTTGCTGCTGCTGTTGATGTAGCTGTTGGATTTGTTGTTGATGTTGTTGTTGCTGCTGCTGTGTCATGAATACTCTTTGTTGTTGGTCTATGTAAAACTCTACGCGTGGATCCCTAGGGGACAGGGACCTTGGCCGCTGAGGGGAATTGTAATTAGCGGTCTGGAGAGCAGCAGCGGATCTCTGACGGAAATAGTTTCCAAACTCTGTAGGAGAGAGGCGCGTTGGTCGTTTGGCCTGTGTCTTAAGTTTTGTTGAGCCAAATTTAGTTTGGGCAAATGTGGAGGCTGTGAACTGTGTAGGAACTCTATCCTGTTTTGGGACGTATGCTGGTAGAGGACTTTTGGTCGACGTAGACGCGGGGGCGGACGGCACTGTGCTGCCATTTCCAACGCATACACCGCCTCCCATGGACGACGTTGAATTGAAGAGGGCACACGAGGGTGACGTGGAGGCACTGTTTGGCCAACCATTGGACGACGTGGGTGAGGAAGGCGACAGACCTCCAGGAGATAGGTTCATGCTCCCGAAGGACGACGAAAGGTTGTCGATAGGTTTGAAACACTGAGCGTCAGGATTAAAGCTCCGACCTGCTGCCGCCTGTACCTCGCGGTCGGCTTTCTCAGTGCTCTCCTCGTCACGTCGTTCGCTGTATAGGATTTTAACAGGTCCCTTCTCTCCTATCTTGTAGGAGACCTCACATGGGTCAATCCACAGGATCAGTTCAGCCGGAAGGTAGGACTGAACCTCTGTAAGGTCAAGGCCACATTCATAGATAGCTTTGATAATAACGGGGTCGACCTTTTCTCCGTTCACTCTTACACACCGGTAACCCGTACCTTTAATTGGCTTGTCCGGGTACCAATGACCTTCAAATTTGCCCTTTAGTCCTTTTTCTAATTCCTCCGCCAGTAAGTCAACCCGTCGCCTTGGTAACTTGCTGTAGAGATACGATATGACAAAATTGAGGGCTACAGATATCTCGACGTGCATCTTGGCCGATATGTCTGACTGTGAAATCCTTTCCACTGAACTTAACGCTCAGTCACTCAATCAATACGGTAGAATCCAGAATAAATCTCCTCTCTTTATAAAGTCCTGGTCTCAAAGCAACCTGTAACGAAAGAGAAACATTTTAGACAAGAGGTCACGAACGTCACGCGGGTCTAACACCCCATAGGGAACTGTAAGGCCACATCACATCCCTTAGTAACACACAATTATAACATTAAATACATACATAAACAACCCTATAATTGCTGCCAGATAATTAACACTAACAAATTACGCTAAACTGTCATATTATAAGAGTTCTAAGCACAGAAAATACACGCATCGGTGTTTTCTGTGAAAGTCGATATGGAGATCGATTTCGTTCCGTACAATAGAAAGGTTTCGTTAGATGTATCCAATGCCGCGGGGAAAAAAGGACATGCAACATTGATACTCCTCAAATACAGGATCTACCTTTATTATTACATTGTATAATTATCATAATATGGCTGATGCATGTGCTATTACACGTCATGGGGATCAATACAAACGATGATATGTATACTTAGAAGATCATATCCTAAAATTAAATTTTTCGCCAACCTCCTTAGAAATGATGTCTGATATAAAGGAGTCATCTGCAAACTATTTGAAAGATTGTTTTTAACTCAAGTCGATTGTCTTTAACTTGCATTTTCAGCTTTTATTTAATGAGCTCTAAGTGTGCAAAATAACCAAAGCTGGACAAATGATTTTTGTTTAGAAATGGAAATCTTTTTGAGATTGTTAGTGGCACGGAAGCGTTGCCATGGCATTAAAAAACAGCCAAACGCACCTTAACGTGAAGCAACAAAGTATGTCACGTGGAAGGACCAAATAATCTTCATATTTTACATAAGGTATGGCACAATTTTCATACAGTATATAACAAAAGTGAATGAAATATTTAATAAATCTGGAATATGAACAAAGATGTATGTGATAATTCTATATCACACAGAATCCTTTGTTAATCCAAATTTATTATAGAATATTTTTGTTGATACCCATACATGAAGTTGGACTATGTCTGCTGTACCCACCACAAAAAAGGCTACAACTGATACTATTATGTTACGACAGTATAAATATTTCCTAGGACAAGACACCAAAGGATTCTGGAACACAACGGTCTAAAAAGATAGAGTTTTACATGCTATGTCATGTTTGAAGCCGTGCTTTGTTTATACAAGATAATATTTCTCAATACATCATTTGCATTTCCTCTGACAGCGGACTGCGGCGTGGTCTTACATGTGCATTAGTTCCACGTGGTGCCATATCGTAATACCGAACATCTCTCTGTTCTACTCAACCTTAAAAAATCTGCTTCTGAATGATAAGCTGATTTGGGTTGTGATTAAGGTATTTAACTGCATATTATGTTGCCTCGTCAAGAAGGGTAAGGTAATCAGCCTTAGTAGCTGGGGGCGCCTTAGATTTTCCGGAGATGACAGTCAAGATCTAACAGATGGTATAAAAAACAAAGTTCACATGCAATTAGTTTAGATATTTCAAAAATTCTGTAATAACTATTTAATGGAATGCTGGAAGCTATTCTAGAGGATGAAGCCTGACAAAACCCTGACAACTGGATTTAATACACACGTTACCATAGTCACGCCAAATCGTAATAGCGTAAGTTGAACAATACACAAGGAAACCCAGGAAACAGGATTCTACAGAAACGAGATCAACGACATGTATTTTTAAAGAGTAGACATCCTTGAGAATTATTGATTGATGAAAGAATACAATAAGTCAGTTTGTCAAAGCATAGTTAAAATGAGCAGGCTTCAAATAACTATGATTGAGAAACAGATAGTTAATCACGGAAGTTTATGCTGAAGTATCTGGCCTTTTTCCTTGGCATCGGATTTGGACATTATGATAAATAAATGACATACAAGTCCGAATTCCAGTGTCAGGATTAGTGAAAAATTGCGATTATTTATTTATAGGCAACGTTTACCTCAATGTAATCAGAAAGTCGTTTCAGCACTAAGGACATCAACCTAATCCATGGCCCAACCTGACGCTTAACTACAATGGAACACGCCAATGAGGATTGACGTATGTAAATCCACATCAGCTTTTACCAGTAATCGGATTGACTATGTACTGTAGACCTGTTTTTGTCAGAGCAGTCAGGGGTACTCTTCTCACAACATCACCAGCTTCGTACTGGCACTCAAAAAATACATGATTAATGGCGTATTTACATCACAAAGAAGTCAATATGGCGGAAAAATGGACATACGACATTAGTATAATGCTTAAATAGTGACGTAGGCCAGGGAACATGGCGTCAAGTAGACATACGACTTTGGTGTAACGCTAGAATAGTGAATTTGGTCGAGGGAACATGGCGTCAAGTTAGACATACGACTTTGGTGTAACGGTAGAACAGTGAATTTGGCCGAGGGACATATGGCGACAAAATTATACGTTCTGCTTTATGTGACGCTTAAACCAAGACGTAACTTACGACCTCTCTCTAATGGTTGAACAATGACGTTGACTAAGAGAGTATGCGTCATTAAAGATGTGTATCCATCGGTAGAGCATCTCAGCTGACTCCTTAGCCATTCTTGATACATGTGACGTGTCAAAGTTAAACTTAGCATGCTCATGATACGTCAGAGATATTTCACGGAAATTTGTAGGAGAAGTGCATTCTAACGTAGAGAAGAAATCATCCAGTAATTGTAGAAATCACATAGTTTAAACTGGACGACAAGAATGCTCTATTTTAAGTAACACAATGTTTTATATATATATGTATACAAAGCAAATATGGTTTGATGACATCATTAATTGATATACCTGCTACCGTTATAATGTAGACATTTGATAATGTTGGGCTTCTAAATTGATCATTCAGCTCAGAAGCATTGTGTATGATGCCTTTTGATAGTATTTATGATGGTGTAAAGGAACATGAAAAGAAGATTGGTTGAAAGTCCAAAGTGGAGGTCATGACAAGCATTGAATGTACAACTATGAGAGATTATGGATATATACGTACAACCAGATAAACAAATCACACAAAGTCACACTTTCCCTCCTAAATTGTCTGGAAAGAAATATTACATGAATGAAACTTGTGGTCACTGTAAATGTGTGCGGCTAGGCTCATTTAGGTTAGTTTTGTAGTTTACCATTATATCTTCAACGATAATAAACTTTCAGAATCAACCTGAATAACTTACACCATAAGACACACGTGTTTATAGAATTAGAATACAAGACCTATTGAGGTTAGGCCGACTCCTGTCGTGTATATATTACACAAACTTACGTGTGACCAAGATTCCAAACATTAACGTAGTTTCACGTTTGCCCCACGGGCTCCTGTCATACAGGTGCTACAATTCCCATACTTCCTGTTTCTCCCTTCATAATAACGTGTGATTTGACCTCTACAACTTCATAATGATGGCGAATTAAACCATTTGACCTTTGCCCCGAGGACCATTCGGATATTCAAATAGATCATCATATTAAATTGTGTTATGTACTATTGAAAACTAAGTTATTATTTTTGGAATTTCCCAAAAACGAGCTTATAATTTTTGAAAGTAAAACCAGTGGAATACGTGCTTTGATTCCTTACCTGGAAATGTAGCCAGCTCGCTCAAAACAGACGGTTAAAACGGCAGTACCGCCAACGCATGCAGTACGCGCTGATTTTACCCTAGGGATGCGTGGTATGGCACAAATGATACAACTATTAGTTGACAACAAACGTATAACTGTGATACAGATTTAAGTCTAGGTCTAAGTCGATTTCTACACTCGCTTATTCTTTTTCTGGTCTACATCCAGAGTTGAAGTTTTGTTTTGGTACCATTGAATAATTCATTATCGGCAATAGCCGAGGTATATGGACGTAATTAGCGATGCCTAAGGACGCTAGCTGTCCAATTCTCCAATAAATCTTTGTAGCAGACCGATCACTGCTCTATTGGACGTGGGTAGCCTATAACCGAGTTAAACGTCGGTCACATTGCCTATTCTACAGGTTGCTGGCCCGAGGATCGGTTGTATTTCTTCTATGCATGCAAGTCCGCGTTTACGACCACTAACATTCGATAATCAATAAGCTTTCCTCGAACCCTCAGCTAGCCACTGTGCGGGGAGGTGAAATTCGGCATTTATAATGCACATTGCAGCAATACAGAAGCGAACATTAGTGTAGAACGCTGATGATGGCGTCTACATTCCATTTATCGTTTTACCGGAAGTAGAAACGATTAGAGAGAATCACGTGATCGATATCATGGCCCTAATAATAGTAGTCTAAAGTCTACAGGTGTCTGGAACTGTTCTCTCAGCTGTTTTTTCTCCTTTCGTTAATTGTCTGTAGAAACTGACAGCCATTTGTACGACTGGTTGTCATACAGACAACCTTTCCTGGAGGCTGTGAGAGTCTAGTTTAACATCATGTTTATATTTCGTATTAGTGATATACATCGGCCCTGATCACTGGTTACCAAATCGATACAAGACAATCTTCCTCGATAAAAAACATACATCTTATTAAAGCGAGCCGATAGGCCGGAGCTGGGCAAAAGTCTCAGGAAATGAAGCAATGACGCAATTTGCTGAGATTGAGTGGGAAACACACCGCTATCGCAAGCTTTTCTAATTTCAACAACAAAAACAAGCTATTATTTTACAATAAACTCGTGTAAATTCACGTCCCCCGTGCTACAACACGTGATACCTAGAAATCGATGGACGAGACAACCAAGGTCTGTAAGTTGTTAACCACAATGTAAGGTGTTAGACTGTGGTGCGGTATTGTATGATAAAACCGCAAAATAAAATATATAAAAAGATTCCATCTGAAAAATAAAGATAAAAAATAATTTCAAACCTTTTGTGCAGGAAATATACAAAAAATGCTAAAACAGCAGTTTCTTAAGTTTCTTAATTCGTGATTGAAATAGGTATTGTTTATTTATTTATTTTTGCTAAATTGTAAGGTTAATTTCAAATTAAAAAACAGCGATTACACAATTGAAATAAAAAAAGCTATTTTGTAGTATTCTATATTTCCTAATGGAGACAATGTTTCCATAGTGTTATACTGTGGTAAACGCCTGTTAGATCTCGTGTCCGTTCTTTCTCACCTAAATCAGATCTATACCAGGCCAGGTGTCGTCTGTACGGACTGATATCTATTATTCATCCCGGCGATACATATACACGGTAATGTATTTCATACTTATCAACAACATTCCTATCTACAATGCCGAAAACATTGTCAAATACAGCCTTATATAGTGTACCCTTTTTATAACTGAATACTACTTTATTTGCCGTAACCCAGATCAGCTAAAATAAACATCGCCAGTCATTGACAATGTCAACTGATATTCAACGTTGCAAAGAACTACAATTATGTCCTTTTCTGAAATAGAGCAAAATGATCGTTTTATGTATTGACATAAACGTGTGATGAGATGAAAAGCTGATCCTTCGGTAAGTAATGAGACTGTGTGTGGTAATGAATATCAACACAAACCTCCGCCCACAGGCCCATATTGATTTACTGGTCTAATGAGACAGACGAGGCGGTCATATCAGAGGAGATTATTCTCTCTCTCCAATCTCTCCCTCTACATGGGGATAGACAAAGAGAGGAGAGATTTCTCTCACGAATCCCTGCTATAAAACGATTTACACGGGAACGTCCTGACAAAGGAGAGAGTCTTCCTCTCCCATGATTTAATTAACAATCCCGTCAGAGAGAGAAGGGGGTATGGCTCCCCAAATTCTAGGATCCCTACAATACACACGGGGATGGATGAGGGGGAGGATGAACGTCATACCAGGATGGTTCAATGATAAACTTATACATTTATTATCAGAGTTTTGTATCGTATACCTCCTACACATAGGAATTAGCCAATACATTCTGTGATTGATTTCTGTAAATATACATATACGTACATCACCACTTTGAGCCTTTGACCTACCTAATGGATTGTGAATGGCTATTAGAGAACAGGTACGGCGGTGCTGTTGCCACATATAATCAGTAAATACAAACACATGGGTATATGTACATCACATGTCGAAATAACTGAGCAGCAAACGTTTCCAAGTTTTCCAAATAACTTTTATATATACGTATCTGTACCGATGCACCATACAGTATACAGGTAGAAGACCTGGGCGTGCACCAAGGTCTGTAACCGGTACACTACACCTTGGCGCGCGTGCTGTAGGATAGGTAACGCGTGTTTTAACTTATGTGTACACTTACGTTTTGAAGGTAATAATATTATTACGACTTTATCATCATTCCCTTTTCATTACTTACATAGCAATCTTTGTGATAACTAGTTCTACCTCAGGCAGAATTCGTTGGCCAGCAATTTACAGTCTATAACTGTCTGCCTCAACTAAAGTCATTTCTGAAATGTATCCTTCAACTCTCATTACTTATCTACAAATCGCGAAGCTCGGGAGCATCTAGTGCACATATATTCTCAGATTTTAACCTAAGGCCTAAGTGCCTGTCTAGAGATTGAACGTATGTCTTTTTACTTACAGTAAACTATAGAACAACCAATTTTACATCATTAACGAACAAATGCACTAACTAAAGTGGATTTTAACTTCAGTATAAGCGACTGTGTTGTATAGCTGTATTCGCCTTGAGTAAAACGTGGTATAAGTGGAAATACCGAGCCTATTCGGTCTTTACCTACCCACAAATTCACGCACTGGGATCAATCAGTACTCACACATGAATAAGACCTAAAGCTGTAACGAATTCCAAGAAGGTGAGATTGCATGAAACCGCAGAATAGTTATGATAAGTAAAAGGCTTGTCCTCAGGACAGGCGGTCGTAATGTCCCTAACAGTGGAAGTAGAGGCAGTAAACCAGAAAGGTTTGTCTTCAGGACAGGCGGTCGTAATGTCCCTAACAGTGGAAGTAGAGGCAGTAAACCAGAGAGGTTTGTCTTCAGGACAGGCGGTCGTAATGTCCCTAACAGTGGAAGTAGAGGCAGTAAACCAGAGAGGTTTGTCTTCAGGACAGGCGGTCGTAATGTCCCTAACAGTGGAAGTAGAGGCAGTAAACCAGAGAGGACCTGACCTTATAGGACCATATTAAAACCAGAGTGCACGGATATAAATCAGCACAAATCTCAGAGACAACGTCGACAGATTGTTCAGTATCATTCATTAATAACGAGTACAATTGAACATGTTGAGATCATGGGAGTATGCATCGAAAGGAAAGAGTAAATGAACAATTTAAAAAAAGTAATAGTAAGAAAGAAAATACATATACATTTTCTTTCTTTTCTTGTTTTGAATCAATAACGAAAAAAAAATTAAGTTTATTATGCTCAGTCATAATCATAACAAGAGTGACACAAATTTATCACAATCAAAATATCATCCTTTGAGTTGTCAACAAATATGCCATTTCAGTAAAACCATGACAATCGTAAGGAAATGTTAAGCGATACTACACCGAGATACAAAATATGTAAACATCCTAGTATGATACAGCACCCTGTAACAATGACTTCATATAACGTACGAAATATCACCGTGCCAGATGTCACTATACCCATCACGTTAAGTTATAGCGAAGTAACGCTTCAAGTAACCTTCAGCTCGACTCTATTGATATACAACTCAAGAAATCCTATGTTAGCCTTACTGTAGGCGGTTTTATCCTTAAATGAACTTTTGGTGACAATTTTAGTGACCCTTATACTGGCCTGGCGAAGTTCCCTTGGGATCCAGAGATGTAACTTGTTGCCTTTCGCTTGACAAGGCGAACGGCATATTTGCGTGGTCTCCATTTAACGAAAACAAACTCATACTTTTAGACTGATGTCGATACTTTAAATGTAACTAAACTTGGGTTTATTTGTTAGGATTTCCAACTGGTATTGATTTTAACTGGCATCTTTGATGTAACATACTGCCGCTTGTAAGGTAGGCTAATGGCATTAGATGTCACACACACTTTCAAAAAACAAATTACATCATATATTTAAGGGATCATTTATTGAACATAACAGAAAAGATACTAGTCGCATATGTGTTGTTTGTGAAAATAGACAATGCGTTAATGATTGTGGAAAGAAACCATATCGAAGAATATTTATTAAAACAATGGAGAACATTACCTGTGGAACATTAGAGAAGTACATTACCTAATATAATCAAATCACTTCATGTAAAATCACGCTGACACAGCAAACTGTATCAAGCAAGGAGAAATCAGCAAAAGCAGCTTGCTCTGATCTCAAAGGTTACAAACATCAGTACAACGAAATATTGACATATTAGTATCCCCCCTATAGTCGTCGAAATCCTCAGCGGAACGATGACACAATTATTTTCAAGATCATTGCGGCTAGTCAGTCAGTATTATTCAAACATTGGATATTTAGTCTTAAATTGGAAATCCCCTTCTATAGCAAGCTAACCAACTTCCCCGACAGAGCAGACTGTTGAATATCCAGTCCAATTAAATGGATCTGCCGGTCCTAATTACACCTGCCATCGACAACTTGTCCGAGCGACTATTGTTACTAGTTTACACCAATGTGCCTGAGATTGACTCCGAAAGCACCAACAAAGATTTCAGTGCCTACTTGTAATTCAATGAAACGGCAAGTCAAAAGTAATCAATTTCGCCAGGTCAATCTCTGGCAGTAAACATGGGATGCTAACGTGTGCTTTGGAGCATTAGGATGGCTGCCAGATACCGGGATCCCATTGCATGTTCCTCTGGACGAGACCACAGAACAAGTTCAATGGATGTTCACATCCAGCTAGCCGTATTTACATGTTACGTGACCTACATATGACCTTGTGATCTTTGTGGGTGGTTTTAGGGAAAGTACAATACATATGTAGAGGACTAATATAGCACAAACAACAATAAACAATGGCGAGGAAATCGTGGCAAATTAAATCAAGGTCACTTTGGAGTTACACAACCTTTCTAAATATACTTTGGCATGAACAATTTCAAATATCAATGAAGCAAGCTGTTCACATTAAATCATGAAAATATATCGCAACGATATCAAGGATGACTAACGATACTCCTCTTTCACATTGGTTCAATGGCAGAGGGCGAATAATGACCATGTCGAGTGGGGAACAATGACTTTGTGAGACAAAGGGCGAATAATGACCAGGTCGAGTGGGGAACAACGACTTTGTGAGACAGAGGGCGAATAATGACCAGGTCGAGTGGGGAACAAAGACTTTGTGAGACAGAGGGCGAATAATGACCAGGTCGAGTGGGGAACAACGACTTTGTGAGACAGAGGGCGAATAATGACCAGGTCGAGTGGGGAACAACGACTTTGTGAGACAGAGGGCGAATAATGACCAGGTCGAGTGGGGAACAACGACTTTGTGAGACAAAGGGCGAATAATGACCAGGTCGAGTGGGGAACAACGACTTTGTGAGACAGAGGGCGAATAATGACCAGGTCGAGTGGGGAACAAAGACTTTGTGAGACAGAGGGCGAATAATGACCAGGTCGAGTGGGGAACAAAGACTTTGTGAGACAGAGGGCGAATAATGACCAGGTCGAGCTGGGAACCACGACTTTGTGAGACAGAGGGCGAATAATGACCAGGTCGAGTGGGGAACAACGAGTTTGTGAGACAAAGGGCGAACAATGACCAGGTCGAGTGGGGAACAACGACTTTGTGAGACAGAGGGCGAATAATGACCAGGTCGAGTGGGGAACAACGACTTTGTGAGACAGAGGGCGAATAATGACCAGGTCGAGTGGGGAACAACAACTTTGTGAGACAGAGGGCGAATAATGACCAGGTCGAGTGGGGAACAACGAGTTTGTGAGACAAAGGGCGAACAATGACCAGGTCGAGTGGGGAACAACGAGTTTGTGAGACAAAGGGCGAACAATGACCAGGTCGAGTGGGGAACAACAACTTTGTGAGACATTTGAAAATTGGTGCCCATTTTTACCTTAAAAAATAAATTATAGTTTAGAAGTACTATTACACGTACCAATTATTAACTCTATTAACTCTATCAACTCTAAAAATTTCAAAATATTAAGATTTATGTAAATTTATCAAAGTCCTGTTTAAAAAAACTGTTAATGTTTGTCTTCTTTCTATGATGTTGTATGTTGTGAATATATGTATTTATATAATGTATGTTGTAAAGATACTAGATAAATAAAGTGTAAGTTTGGGTGAGTGAAGCCTAAAACACCATTATCGTAATTATGATCATTTGATATACACATTTATGCCTATTTGTGTGTCAGTTTATAGCTTTACATTACATGTCATAGTGTAGATTCGCGTCGGCACAAAAGTAAAACTTGACAAAACTAACACAGTGCTAGATTAGTTTCTGATACCAAACTATCTATTGAAAGGTTGGGTTATACTGTCTAATTGACTTCCTAAGCGATATTACACTTATACATACACGTAATTAAAGTTTCTATTATTTAAAGTGGGCTGTGAGGAATACAGATTATTATTTCGATTTAGAACATGACCATGGGTAAACAAACTCCATAGCAGGACATTTGAAAAAGATCGAATAAACAGTTTTTACATTTATTACGTAAATACTGGTTCAGACTATGTGTTGATATAGACGGAAAGACATGGCAATCGGACCCATTAACCGCTATGTATCTGATCCTGCCATATGTACGTTTCCCTATGGGCATGTTCATACATATTTGTAGAGCTGACATTAAAACTATATACCTTGAATGTTTATATATTAAATTGTATTATAAATGTAACAGACTGATCAACAGCAGTTACAAAATGGAAAATTTTAAACTGTAAAATTACCATATATAGGGGCCACGTGTGTTTCTCGTGCTGCACAAGGTCATGGTGTTAATGATGTAAATGATAGAGATAGACTATCTGTAAGTGTTTACCTGTATGTCACGGGTTCATACACATATTAGTATACACAGACTATCTGTAAGTCACGGGGTTCATACACATATTAGTTATACACAGACTATCTGTAAGTGTTTACCTGTATGTCACGGGGTTCATACAAATATTGGTTATACATTGACTATCTGTAAGTGTTTACCTGTATGTCACGGGTTCATACACATATTAGTATACACAGACTATCTGTAAGTCACGGGGTTCATATACATATTAGTTATACACAGACTATCTGTAAGTGTTTACCTGTATGTCACGGGGTTCATACACATATTAGTTATACATAGACTATCTGTAAGTGTTTACCTGTATGTCACGGGGTTCATACACATATTAGTATACACAGACTATCTGTAAGTGTTTACCTGTATGTCACGGGGTTCATACACATATTAGTATACATAGACTATCTGTAAGTGTTTACCTGTATGTCACGGGGTTCATACATCACATATTAGTATACATAGACTATCTGTAAGTGTTTACCTGTATGTCACGGGGTTCATACACATATTAGTATACACAGACTATCTGTAAGTGTTTACCTGTATGTCACGGGGTTCATACACATATTAGTATACACAGACTATCTGTAAGTGTTTACCTGTATGTCACGGGGTTCATACACATATTAGTATACACAGACTATCTGTAAGTGTTTACCTGTATGTCACGGGGTTCATACACATATTAGTATACACAGACTATCTGTAAGTGTTTACCTGTATGTCACGGGGTTCATACACATATTTAGTATACACAGACTATCTGTAAGTGTTTACCTGTATGTCACGGGTTCATCACATATTAGTAAGCTATCTGTAAGTCAGCACGGGTTCATACATAATTTAGTATACACAGTATCTGTAAGTGTTTACCTGTATGTCACGGGTTCATACACATATTAGTAGTATACACAGACTATCTGTAAGTCACGGGGTTCATACACACATTAGTTATACACAGACTATCTGTAAGTGTTTACCTGTATGTCACGGGGTTCATACACATATTAGTTATACATAGACTATCTGTAAGTGTTTACCTGTATGTCACGGGGTTCATACACATATTAGTATACACAGACTATCTGTAAGTGTTTACCTGTATGTCACGGGGTTCATACACATATTAGTATACATACGTGCGATAAACAACCGCTACTCCTAATTATATAACACATGTTATATTAATTAATACCACACAATAAAACTCCTTTCCACCAACCTTCTATAAATATTATCATACTAAATATATTCAACCAGTGAATCCCATATATTTGAATCTCTAGAGTGGCCTAGGGCGTCTCTAGAGCAATATGACCTTGAGCGTTTCTATCAAATAAAGTGTGACGTCATTATATGAACAATACCAAGACGTCATCATTCGAGGACATCAAAAAAGGATTTCTCTTTCCATTACAATTGGGAGTTTTTGTAATTATTTGACAAAAAGTCCCTCAATAAACTAAAATCATATGAGGATTTGTGAATTTCGTTTCAAAATATCAAATATACGAAAGGAATGCCTGTCTATGTGTATTTATACAGAGACTTATATAATTAATAAAACACTAATATCGTATAATATCGATTACCATTTTAATTGAATATTTTAATCTACATTTTACTTATATTCATTTATCCATGCATAATCTTACATTTATTATCGAACGCTAAGTAACTAATACCACACCATTTCCATCGTATTGCGGTAGTTAGGACGTTAAGTATGAAGGGAGACCATCACATTTTCACTTGTTGAGTGTCTGTCGATTATCTTTTATTATCTTTTCTATACACATACATCATCACATACTACCGATACCGTTATATTTTCTCTTTGCTATGAATTAATGCCAGCGTTTGCTAATATTTGAGGTATTATTTATTAGTATTTAGATAGAGTATATATAATAAATTCCGTGTATTACTTATTAGTATTTAGATAGAGTATATATAATAAATTCCGTGTATTACTTATTAGTATTTAGATAGAGTATATATAATAAATTCCGTGTATTATTTATTAGTATTTAAATAGAGTATATATAATAAATTATAAATGCTTTATAATATAATCACACATGTCGTTTATTACAAAAGTATGTTCCCCAGTAGTATAACTAATATAATATTTCTGCGTTCATGGTGTTATGAATGCCAGCATCTGTCCCGTGTGAACACAGGTAAACATGTTGTACAGTAACGGTGGGTCAGTATCGATTTACTAACATGAGGTTGTGATAATTACTGGTGTTAATCTCTTAACCACGATCATACAACAGATGGCTGACGTCACAGGGAACAACTGTCGTCTATTGATAAAAATAATAAGGTTTATAGCAGTTCCTCTATCTATCGTTACCTGTCAAACCGCACGTGTAAATGTCAGTGTTAGTGTTGATGGAGTGGTACTTCCTATGTCTTTATAATGTCACCTCTATAACTGGTGATATCTCCTGTCACTGTTTATGATGTATCTTTTAATTATAACAGTACAGATGGTAGTCTATATTAAATATTCTCTATAGAATGTGAAATATTAATATTACGTTATCGCAAGATTAATTAACAAAAGAAATAAATCAAAATTAACTTATACAACTCAGTTATGAAACCCCATCGAATAAGGCTAGATATAAAGTCATCAACAGATAGAACAGGTAAGATAAGATTCCATTTTCACCTGGTCTTCACATCTAATGATGATAATGCAACACACCTGAGGTCATCTGTCAGGACGCAGGTGAGAAGGGGTCTGACCAGCACTTCCTGGTCACATCAGTAAATACCACAGCCCAGAGGGTCCATAGAAACTCTCACAGATGGAATAAGAAAATTGTTCGTGAAATAAAATAATAGCGATTCCTTCACACACTGAACAGATTGAACACATCCACGAGAACAATGGTATTTAGCGTTGTTTACAGAAGATAAGACAATAAAGTATTGTGAGAGTAAACAAATGTCCTACCTGTGGTATTCCAGTGGTAGGTACTACCCCAGAACCCGAGACTAGATACAGATAGGCCAGTGTTAAATATAGCAGCTCATGACGCAGGTCCTACGTAATCCACTACAGCGCACGAGACGTAAACACCACACACTACTTACAAATAAGTAAATGCCAGTTGTTTACTGATCAACAGAAATATAGGCTGATGTTGCTTATTGATTGGCTATACACTGTTGTTGTTCTGTTACGAAAAACACTAACATACAATATCAGGCCCCGACCATATGTTGCTTATAAACAATTGCACGATAACACGTAGGTGATAGTTACATGGTGACACGATGTTTTAACTCACCTTGGTGGCTAATACCGACCATACATCCACTCTACACCAGTAAATCAACCATGGGTAGAATTAGTTGGTACAAAAATATAAAATTAATCTCTATGTACAAAATACGCTTGTTAGTGCTCCATGGCTCTCTCTCTATCTTTACGCTCCAGCCGAGGTTTCCTATACTATAAATACTGGGTTCATGCATATTCATGAGCTCTCGCCAATACACTTCATTATCCATTCGGAATAGTACGTATTGATAGGTAAAATCTCTTAGCCCGAGGTCGTGTGTTAAGCTTATGATATCGATAGAGATATCCAAAGGGTAAATCCTGCACACGAACTGCTAAGGATTTAACTGGGACTACATTTCACTAGAGAGAGTGTGGGAATCACAGATTCCATTCATAGAAGATCTTCTGTGAAGTTGACCTTCGACCTAAATGATTGTTCTTCTTCCCAGCACTCCTATTGGGTTTGCTTTCACACTCTGATGAGGATATGTGAGCAGAAGCTTATTTTACGTTAGCATATTGTATTTTCATATTCAATTGTTAAGACATTAGCCACAGATAAATAGTACGGAAATCTCGATAAACACTGGTCACACATATCATATCATGTGGGGCGGTGATGATACGAAAATCTATTATCGATCAATAATGTAGCTCTATACATAGATAAATGTTTATTTATGCATGCAGAGTTCCAGATGATATTAACTATATATTATGTAAAACAGAAGAATAAGCTACACACACAAAAGTCCACCACAAGAACTCAGTATGCAAATTTAGGTGATAACTGGGATAGGGCGAAATAAATCAGTCCCATTGATCACTAAACCAGGTGTTCCTAAATAAAAGGATTTACATTAACGCTGGCGGTATCTGTCATACAATACCATGTCAAGGATACACAATACAACATGTCTAGGATTTGATTACCAGATATATTGTATATTTTCATTAATGCTATCATACATACTCCTGTACTACATATTTAGAATTTAATAACTAGATATATTGTAAATTCTCGTTAATGCTATCATACATACTCCTGTAATACATAATAGTATTTAATCACCAGATATATTGTATATATTCATTAATACTACCAAACTTACTCCTGGAATACATATTTAGAATTTAATAACCAGATATATTGTATATTTTCATTAATACAACAAAAATTACTCCTGTAATACATATTTATGTATAATAATGTTTGACTATTATTGGTGTGTCGTTTCCTTAAACGGACAGGTACAAACACTTATTATTCAAGCGAATCTATTTATTTATTTTTATCTTTTTTTTTAATTTCGATAAGCGAATATATTTATGTATGTTTGAATTTTAATTAAATTACAGGAGCGTAGTTTAGAACAACAAATGATATGGACATAGTTATATTACCTTATCGTACCCCCGTCTGTTTCAACACTGTGGATGATAAATCAACTGAAACTGAACACTTAACAAGGCACATAATTACAAAGTAATAACAAAGTATGTTTTTTAGTTTATGCATAAAAACAAGTATATAAAGTATTTTTATACTTCGGAATATTAAGTTAAATGATTAACTCATTTTCTAATAATTAGATATTGCAATGTACAAATTTAATAGGTCAGTTGGTAGGTTTGTGACATACTTTTGAACTATATAAAGTATTACACCACTAGTGCTATTGATGAAGTGTGTATTGCTGCTCCGTGGTGCATACTCAATTTTCATTGAAGTCGGATTTGGATTTGACCTAGATTTGTTGGCAGAGTGTATATCACTGTGGCCTAGATTTGTTGGCAGAGTGTCACTATGACCTAGATATGCTACTGTGACCTAGATTTGTTTCTGTGACCTGGATTTGTAGGTACAATGTTGCTATGAACTAGATTTGTTAGTGGCACCTAGATTTATAAATTTATTATTATTGTAATCAAAATATGTTAGTGTGACCTAGATATGTAGGTAGAATCTCACTATGACTTAAAGATGCGTATGGCGTCGGCGCCGATAGTGTTTTCTCTTCTGTTTCCATTTTTGATCATCGAAATTCCAGGACGGTTATTATGCCTTAGTTAACAATAAAGAAACATGTTTGATATCAGAATAATGATAAATAATAATGATGACTATCAAGTAGTATTTGAATAATAAAACATATTTTTCGACTTTCATAAGCTTATGAATGTAATTGGTATATAATTCTTAATATACTTAATATAACAATACCTTGATGGAAAAATGAATTTGTGGTAAATCCTAGCTGGGTTCATATTTAACCAAGAGAAATGTCTTTTAATCAAATGTTGTCATTCATAATTGATAAACTATCAATTACATGTGTATTACAACAGGTACGTGTTGTAATGCTAACCATTTCCATCGTGTATATAATTCTAAATTAATGATATTGATATAAATTTCCTAAGAAGGATCACTATCGAGCAAGCAAAGGGGTAATTTGACGGTAATAAATTAAAGATTTCCGATTTATTTATATATATAAGTCATGCCAACGGCTTAATTAAAATGAAATCTGAAGGTAACACATGCCTGTGTGTTAGAGTGACTCGAGTCTGTAGTGTCTGTACTGGAAAGTCAGCCTGATTAATCATAATAATTAACAATGAAGCATCACTCTATAGAAATATTAATAGATACACATAATTTACAGGGCACGCAAGCCTCAATAGATGTTAATGTTTCGCGTGTGACACCGAGAAATGTTCCATGATAGGTCGTAGTAAAATGCTCCCGTACCTTTTTATCAGTTTGGAAATTAGAACATGTGCCCTGAATGACCTATTTTGATAAATAAACATTAGATAACAAGGTTCCTTTGGTTTAAATGTACGAAGAGGAAATTAACGGTGATGTGATAATTGTTTGTTATTATTACTTAGATGATAAATAACCATCAGCTTTGATCGCCCTTTTATATAATATTTCATTTAGGTTTACTTTGTAACATACACGATCCAACTATTTTATATTTCTTATTCATTACAAGCCTATAATATTTATATGTAGGGTATGATAATTAATTGTTATACCAGGATCTGTCCACCCCAGGTCAGATGTATTACTTGTAGTATATTTGGGGTAGTGTTTGGTAAAATCAATCCATAGACGTGTTTTTGAGGATTATTCACGGAGACCTTGAAAGCCATAATTACAACAGACATATACCACGTGTTTATAAGTCTATAACGATAAATAAAATTAAATGTTTATTTTAACCGGTCCAATTGTTCCTGTCCAGTAAAGGTCATGTTATCGTAAACGTAACAGCCGTGTATGGTATAGTACGTCACTGTATCGTATTATACCGAAGTGATATACTGACGTAATAACAACTCCGTGTGGACATTTATAGTGTTAGGGCCTGTTTATCTTATGTCACCGTTAGTTCTGACCTCTAACATTTGATTAACTAATAAAATGCTGTACACATTAATGTCAAAAGTTCTGAACTTGTTAAGGATACTGAAAGGCATTTGTACTACAAAAACAGCAGTCAACTGAAATAGTTCTATCATCATAGCATCATAGAGAGACAGTACTAACAGTTAGATGTACCAGACGTATTGGGGTGATGTCGTTAGAATATAAATAGTTCTATCATCATAGAGAGACAGTACTAACAGTTAGATGTACCAGACATATTGGTGTGATGTCGTTAGAATATAAATAGTTCTACCACCATATAGAGACAGTACTAATAGTTAGATGTACCAGACATATTGGGGTGATGTCGTTAGAATATAAATAGTTCTACCATCATAGAGAGACAGTACTAACAGTCAGATGCACCAGACGTATTGGGGTGATGTCGTTAGAATATAAATAGTTCTACCATCATAGAGAGACAGTACTAACAGTTAGATGTACCAGACATATTGGGGTGATGTCGTTAGAATATAAATAGTTCTACCACCATATAGAGGCAGTAATTAGATGTACCAGACATATTGGTGTGATGTCGTTAGAATATAAATAGTTCTACCATTATAGAGACAGTACTAACAGTTAGATGTACCAGACATATTGGGGTGATATCCTAGGATATAAACAATCTACCTGTCCCTATTATGTACCTGCGGAGTGTAATGACCAAAGATAGGGGTAACAACATCCTACCTGTAAAGCTTTCTACAGTAACAAGTTGATGTGGAAACGTCCAACCGTTATTTCATCCAGCTTTCCACATTTATTCATAAATGTTTTACACGTCATGGTATTGCTCTCGTACCCCCGTGTTGTGGAAGCTGCTACTCCGAAGATGTTTCTGTTATAAAAACATCATAAAATCTCGAAAACCTTTCAACCTTTCAAAAATATTATACGATGGGCATAAAGATAAGTGGGTATCAAAATACACAAAAACTCATAAGACGTATATGTATTAAAAGATACAGAGACATTTGTCATAAAATTGAGCTGTACTCTAATGGCACTTGACAAATAATGTTGTATAGTACTACCTTTCACCTTTGCGATATTGATTCATAATTTTCAATATATGACCATCATATAAACCAATCCTATAGGTATTCGAATTAGTTTAATAAGTTTTATCATATTAAGATTTTTTTGATATGTGGAAAATTCAAATTGGTTTCCTTAATTCCAACAACCAATAGTTTCTTCGCAAGAAGAAACAAGTACAAGTGAGCTATATTTGAAAGGTTCAAATATCTAAAGAGTCAAAGAGTTCCAAGAATCTTCTAAAAAGAGGTTCCCCATCAAGTAACTGCTGTTTATCATGTTTAGACGGATGACAGTCAGTGAAGGTATTTTATATTGGGGTATGTAAATATAAACGACAGCCACCTTCTATGGAATGTATCACATGCTTTTCCATTGTGAAACATGCATTATGACGGAAAAACCGTTGTATCAAGACATAAGGTATTCCATCCGTAGCGTATAAGTTTGAAAGGAAAGTAATATCCCTTGGCTGCTGTTCTAATGTTGGTCTGAAATGCGACGTAAATTTTTTTTTAATTTGAAAACATACCCTTTGCGGCATTTATTGAGGGAAGATCGATCAAAAATATGTCTGGATGAAATTAAACTACTCTCAAATACGTTCGTGTCCAGTTGAATAACTGAAAATTGTCTAGCATTGTTATTTTTTTTTCTCTTTTAGCCATAGTAAAAGTAAACAAGTATTTAACATTTAACACATTTATTGAGTTATTTGGTCTCGAAGGTAAAGCAGTAATTGGTTTAATTTGGTATGTTTAATTGACACTTGGTATGGTCGTGTGTGTGATGTCAGCAGTAATAAGGTAATCACCATGACAAAAACAGCAAAGGTCAAGGTCATCGGTAACATGTTTACGGCTTTCAGTTTTAAATTCTTCCAACAAAATTACTTGCATATCCCCAAAGGCATTTGGATTTTTGCGAATTAATACATATGCTTGATATAATCGTCTGAAATCGATATCAAAGCCAGTGAAACGTGAGCCTTTTTTACATTGTGTCGCCCACTTACAATCCCTATAACCGGCTTTGAATCCTTAAAAAATGTCTCCGGGTTTGTTCATGAACACACGGACTGCAGCTGTTGAAATTTCAATTTATTTTTATGGTATACATTTTACACAATATTTTGTAAAGCCTCGCTATAGGAACTTAAGCTCAAATTCTGTTTGCAAAATTTATAAGGTTTCTACTATCACAAAAACCTTTAATTTCTGGAATACGTGTAGAAACAACTCATCGTACTAAGGAATACTTTAGTTAAGAATGATGCACAGTATTTTGACGCGACTGAATATTGTTTGTTCTTCACAGCGGTCAGCATTAACACGTATGTGATGTAAACGTATCTTTATCGCTACTTACATTTTTCAGCATTTATACATGATCATTCGTGACTTGGTAGGCATATCGAAATATGTTTAGTTGTGGTTAATGATGACATGTACAGCGCAGACACTATATTTGTAATCATCATGACTTGTAATTAGAAGTGAAATGAATATATAGGATACTTTCATCTTTTTTTATAATTATTTAAGGATTAACCTTCATATTTGTTGTGTTGTGGAGTTTTAAAATCCTTCATGTGTTCTAAATAAATCCCGAAATGATGAAAGTACAATGTCATTTCTGTGTTATAACATCCATAACACATAACAATTCAAACTTATCAAGTGAAATGACAAATCTTAAGGGACCCCTTTTTCTGAGAAATTAATACGCCGTTTCATGACCTAATCAGATACTATCCAACTATCAACACGCGTACTCAATTATCATGATCCTTTTAACAACATCGAAAGTAATTCTTTAATCAGGCGTGTTTATGTAATTTTGTGAGATTAATTACGACAAGTATGGTGGCATAATAAGTCTTTCGGAAACATTCATGTCTGGAAGATTTATATAATTTGCTAATATAATGATTTGTCTGGATATTTAACAGTGTTCATGTCCTAAACGTGCAAACAGTGTTACTATTAAACGTCTGTTATAAAATACCCCTCAGTACGAGCGGTTCAATCACCTTTTACTGGTATATGTATACTCCAGGAGAACAGCCATAAACAACAACCATGTGTCTACTGAAGAATTAGCGGAAAATAAAGACAAAATAAATATCAATAAAAATTCTAACCTTATAGTTTACCTTATCTAGTGATTTATTCCACACCGTCACACCAGAAATATTCACTGGTTGTATGGCAAATATTCTTACATGAAAATTAATGTACATCAATTCCCTAAATGTGAGCAGGCGTTCTCTACCCCATCGATGGCGTTCGCCGTATAAATGCTAAAATGGCTATTTTGGGTTATGTGCGAAAACGATTGAACGATAGGTCGTGTTCCCGTAAAACTATAACGTTAAGCTCAAAAACGTATAACGACATCACAACCACTATGACCCAATGAAGGAGACTACTAGTATCCCTTAGTAATAAGTACTTACATGTATTCAAAAGTATAACATTACACCTTAACGGGAACAATAGGGTAATTAATTATATAATGAGGTCAAGGGTCAAACTAGTCAATCGTCATAATCAAGATAAATTTCGGTCTCCTACATGTATGTGGTTGATTTCTCAATCAGCAGGGGACATATTTTGTCTTTTATGAGACATCATGTTAATGGTGACAAACTCTAAAATTAGATTGGTCGTCTAAACACCATTGATTGGAAATGTAGGCATGTCTTATCAGGAAACGGAAATCAACAATGAATCAAAAATGTTAGTTAGAGATGAGTTGTTATGTATCCCCGTTGATTACAATTCAAGTGATGATTTAGGTGAACGGCTGATCCTGGTCATTCTGTTGTGTTCGTGGGTTTTCATGACAAAGCGTCGTCAACTAAGATTATTTTGAAAGATGCTGTATACTTATATTTATTTAGGTCAACTTTAAACACAAGCATGTCATCCAAGAGTCGGTTATAGGAGAAATCTAACACAAAACACAACATACACGATGTCGACGAAAGCTTAAAAAATGTCAAATTAATTTCCGGATTTCAAAGATTTATTTCGTCTGAAGCAACGGTGGACAAGATGTGGTGAGTATAATTTACGATGATTGTAATACAGGGTTTAGTTTTTTAATTATCAAAGGAGAGAACATAAATGCCTGTTTATTAATTATTATCATATCATGATATTCGATCGAAATGAGTCAGCATAATTTTTTTTAATTTAAAAAAATAAAAACTATGTCACGTGTAAAACTATGTTTTAAACACTTGTTGATTTGTTTCCCATGGTAATCGTTGTTTCTTGCTTTAAACATTAAAAAAAAACATTGACCCTGTAATTTTATAACCTTCACGATTCTGCCTTCGGTCCAAATAGAGTCAAAATAAAACATGGCACTTTTTCCCTGTCAATGACCCTAACAAACAGATAGACCGATTAAAAGGTCAACAACAGCGTTAAACAGCAAATTTTCCGGATTTGAAGTCCCATCTGTTATAACCGGCGCGGCTTTACATGCCTCCAGCGGAGTATCAGCTGTAATTACACGACTATCTTATTTCCTGCTGTTGTAGACAATGTACAACACCAAACACACGGGTTTTTTTACATTAAATAAGACATCATAGATCCAGGTGAATATAGACGATTGTTGTTCAGTGACATAAAATAAATTATTGTATAATTGTGTTGTTAAATAGTGTTATTAAGAAATTCTTTATCTTTTATTAAGTTACATAAACTTAATATTCACGATTAATGCATAATTACAATGTATGCTAGCATCATTGCTTTCTTCTGACATAGGTTTCGCATATTACACATCGTTTCAAATGTGCTAATCTGTAACAGATCTACAGCTAATGGGGCCAATAAATCAAGGCGTATTTCATTCCAATAAATAAGTATGAATTGAATAGTGACATTGAGGTGTATGAGCGCCGGAAAAAACCGATATCTTGAGAAAAGTTCTACGTCCAGAAAGGTAAAATTCACGGGAAAGCTGAAATCCTCTTCCTTAGGATCTTCTCTGGTGAGGTAAAGATGGCATTCTCTGTTTACTTCGTGGTGCGGAGGCTTTCTTTAATTCAATATTTCACTATGACATAGCTATATCTAAACCCTTTTTGTTGTAAAAGTGTGCAGACAGTGATGAAACGTATTTAAATGAAGAAGTTAGGGCATATTGAATTTTTTTATTTTTACATGTTAGTGCAATTACAGTGTTAAAATATCTTGACAACAATCACGTTTGTTGTGGTAGAAATCAAACACACTATCCTCAATATTGAAAGTTTGATTTTAGAATTAACAACATTTTTCTTGTATCCTGCAATCAATGAATCGTTCAACTATCACAAATCATTCTAAAAGAATACGGTATTTTAATCAGAGGTAGAGGAAGCATGTGATTCCATGAAATCACACGTTTGTGAGTGTTGTCAATTCTACAGACAGACATACTGATCAGAACAAAATAAGAAAGTATTACTAAAGGTTTCCCTGTGTATGGTCAGAATTGCGAAATTCGAGTCAAATAACAAGATTGATAAGAATAGTCATCTTCGATTCAAAATGTTTCAAAACCAACCAACAGATGATTTTTTTTCATATGAACCCTTTTGCTAAATATTTATATATAAAGTAGTCATTTTTTGACTTCTCAGCTAAGAAATAACTTAAATGCTACTATAAGTTATAGAGGTCAAAGACACTTTTATTTCTAGAAGTAGATTACTCATTTTCTTCCGGAACACCTGGTCTAAAACCTCTCGTACATGTATGTTGTGTTCTATCCTAGTACCATATTGTAACTAGCCTTGTATCCATTACTTTACGACGACGTGATCTATAACCTCTATTAGCCTTATTGATATATGATATAATGATACCGCGTCTGATTTTTATCTAATTACTCAAGCTTATATAAAGAAACTAATCCACATACATAGACTTGGACCTGTATAAGCTATTTTAGGGAGGATTGGGATTACGCTCGGTTACTTAACCCGCAGACAGTTCCGCACCAATCCTATTGATTGTACTATTTCTGCATTTGAAGCTTTTTTGCGGAAATGGGGCCATAGTAGACGTGATATCGACAGATAAAGTCGACGACACACCAGGGACGGTGCCGCACGAGCTGCGTCCCTATATACGGAGGGGATATGTAAGAGGAAATCACACGTCACGTAATAGCTGTTGTAATGGAACATTTACTGACTTTAAGCGTCTTTGTGACAAAGAATATCTGGTGTAAGCAATGCCCTACAAATGTCCCGTGTACGAGACTTCCGCTGCTGTTCAAATTGCAAATTAAGTAACTTTTATACATTCGTGGGTTTTATTTCTTTTGGTATTGATGTAATAAAGATTTGTAATTGCCTTCTGTGAAAAGACATTTGTAGGTATATATATTACAGTTAGCACAGGCCAGACTTTCCATTATTGAAGGTGAACGACGCTTACGATTTACAATTAAGTGTTGTTAGTTCTACCATTACCAAGTGTAAGTTTGTATCTCTGACACTTCCATGGCAGTAAATATCTTTAGGTTCGGATAATCGAAAAGTGAAATACAAAATGAAGATTCCGTAAACTGAGTTAAATCCTAAACTGTCATCTTCTGAATATCAGTACAGTTTATTTGTATTACATCTATATCTCCACACAGGATGAACAAAGATGTGAGAAGATATGAATGGTCAAAATGAATTATAAAATAATCAAAGAATATAATCCAAGACAAGACAAGAGTTTTGCTATTTTCCTACCTGAGCGGTTATACAATGTAAGTCCTTATCTGGGTCAGACAAAACAATGCTTAGTCTGAATGTAATCATCGCTACCACTACTAGACAACAGGATATGGCTTAACAAAAAACCCATAATAAACACCAAGTATGGAAATGATAGTATAAGCGAAATATTTGGGGGAAACACTCGTCGACATCTACTTTCAGGAAAAAACCCAGTATATACTATCCACAAAAACGTCAGACTTACAACATGAACAAAATAGATTTCTGTTATTTTATTTTTATTATAGAACATTCCTAATATATAAATATGCAAATGAAAATTTAATACATTTGATCAAACACAATATAACTCAGAAACGCAGATTTTCTCTATAACAGTGAAAATTATTACCCTAGCTGAGTAGAATGGCCTGATTAGGCCGGAGTGTGATGGGCTGTGTGGACCCTATGATGATTCACCTGTTACACGTTTATTACAGGTGAGAATCATGTATGGTTATGTTCTGTGTTTCATGTTACATCGCCGTGGTACACCTGTACACGTCATCTGTCATACCTATGTCGGTAGGGCTGACGGACGAGAATACTGCTGAAGTCTCTCTACTTTTGATAGACAGCGGTTTAAAAGAGTTTCTTTATCACTTTTAAGATCATTCATAAAATACGTATCTAAAGCATAAACACATATTCTGAAAATGTAAAGAAGCATTGTAAATGATTCAATAACACATGATTAATTTGATTTTGTTTTCATTTCAGTTTTGACATGACTTTAATCTTTAGATTTGTGATACCTGGGCTGTTGTATCTAACATATCAGGGAATCTATAACAGGTACAATAAAACCCTATCTATCACATACATGCATACAATCTTACATCATCTGTTGGTGTGTTATAGTCAATCAGGATAAAGGATTCTCTTATTATGGTGTAATATGGACTCTTATATTGTAACGAAGATAAGCATTATTAGACTACCTCTGTGTCACTATCCATTTGGATGGTTTGGTGTAAATCGAATTATTGTTCTAAGATTAAACCTTCTTTAATCTTTAATCAAAGATAACGAATTTTTATGACTTGACTTCGACTGACTTTAACAATTTTTCTTCTGAAGTTTCAGTTCTTTTTTTTACAAGAATCTAGAGAAATCACACATGCAATGGCCATTTTGAAAACACTTCTTTGAGGCGAAAAAGAAATCAATATTTCATTCATAATAAGTTTTCTATAAATCATTGGGGAAATTTTGACTTATCTTGTTAATTTCTGCTTTACATCTTTATATGGTTCAATGTGATTCAGATATTATAAATCGACTCAAGGGTTAATAGAAAAAAGACCGATTTGTCTAATCCTCAAGAATAAATTGGTATATACCTATTGTCAACTATCTCTAAGACCGCCAACAGTCAACAACCCAGAGGCCAATGAATCGAGAGCATGGGGGGCGTCTTAATTCAGAATTGTAATTTAAAACAGACTTACATGTTGGGAAAGCTCAGATGTTTTTATAAACGAACGGAACATCAAGATGGGATTATTCTGGCGTTGGTGTCCATTAAAGGTGGTGGAGCCAAAAAGGCGGTCAAAGGTCAGGCTTCCGATGGCGTCTTTGATATTCTTGGTTTTGTGCCTTAAAGTCATTTGTCGTAAACCAATCCCTCTGTTAATCAAAGAAGACATCGCATTGCTCTGTCAAAGTAATATCAAGACCGGAAATATAAATTATAATTTAGATTTAGTTTTATCATTATACACCTTAAAAATACCCACGATACTTTAAGATTTCTTTTTAGAAGAATTTCCTTTGTTCTACAGCTAACTGAGACCGGCGATCAATGCAGTGATCATCATATTCATTTAGAACTATTCACATTCACAACACGTTTTTAAACGACATTTGTTTCGTCGTTCAAGCTAAATTAACAAAGAAAGAATGCCTGTTTTAAATACATGTTATTAATTTTCCTCTGATAACATTTTGCGAGTGTATCTGTCATGCGTTGGTCTGTTTCCCATCTTATATATATATATTACATAAAAAAAAACAGAGGAATTAATTTGTCTGAGAATTTATTCTAATCAAGTCTAACCATGAGATGATACTTCCAGAGGAGCAGAAGCTGGATTATATAACAGCACACGGTCTCTGTAACGATTACGTCATGTGTACACGGCTTCTCAACTATTCCACGTTTTTCCGTATCGTATACTATCAGCATAATATAGAATGAGATTACCTGGCAAAATAGATAACAAACTATATTATCGCCCACGTCTAAACATCAAAAGTGTACGTAATTGATTGTATGTAATATTGATAAGACGTCTTCTGTTTGTTGTATAAAATATTGATGATACCAGTCCAGTTCGGCCACTAGGTGGCGCAGGTGCTCAAGTGTCTTACGGCATCGGCACAAGCGTGCGTTCCATTTGCAGATTCGTATCAGTTGTATATGTATCTCGAATGGAACACACCATACCAGCCAAACCGAACCGGTACAAGTGGTTCGTTTCTCGAAGCGCACCACTCGGATCCAAAATGGCGAACTCGAGATATTTCATTTGTCAACGAAATGTTTTCTATGTTGAAAACAAGATCCAGAGTATGTTTACCACATGAAATTGCATTGATTATTTATTTCAATGTGTGCAAAAACTATTAAGGTATTACGTTTATATCCATTTTATTGTTAACACAGAAAATACTTGGTTTTTATATTCGAAACGTATCTTTCATATGGGTGCCGGCATTATGGAAAAATCCCATTTTTTTACATGTTTTTAGGTGGTACCATATCAATTCAGTACAACTGGTACGAATCCGCAAAAAGGAAAGCACGGTTGGTCATGCCGTACTACACCAATAACACAAAAAACTAAAAACATCGCCATGCCTTCCTATTTTATCGATATACTTGCCATACTTTGACCACCCAGCATTGCTTCCTTACGACTATCCAATATCGACACATTCTATACGTAGGCTCATTCGCGCTCTGTCACGTAGTTTTAAAGAAAATGGCATTTCTTTCTTTAGTTATCTTCATAAAACTTTTGAATGAAATGATATATGCTTGTCTATCCTGACATTGGACAAACTAAGAGGTATCCGTCCAAAGCTAGAGTAAGAGTATGGGAATGTAGAAGGTCTTTCGAAACAATAAAAGTAATTACCAATACTTGTCATAAAATATAACATGTTCCGCGATCGTTGTAAAATGTTAATTAATGTGTTACCTAATACATGTTTATTGCTAATTCGATCTTGATATGGAGAATTATTATTCATGTTAATTATATCGTGTTTCGTTGTGGCGATTTAAGTATGTATATTGTCTGGTGTATGGGTGATATGTTATATCGCATTCTCTTATTAATATCTTTATCATGCTTGTTTATTAAATGTCTTCATTACGAACATTCTATGTACCACATGGGAAATGAATACTTGTTTTACCGTCATTGTCCAAAATATGTTCACGGTACTAATTTTTATCAGGTTTAGTGAAAACCTGAGTAGTTCTACACCAGTCTTATGTGCTCATTTTTATGTGGTAATGTAATAATCATCAACACCATGCCTTTATTAAATGACCTGTTTGACCCAAGCCAATCAACCAACGAAGCGTCTCGTCAGATTCAGATTCTTATATATTATATATTATTATACATATTTCGTGATCAATAATAATTCACGAAAATAAATCGTCATCAACATTGGCACCTAAAACTGTAATACAAAAATTTAATTAAAAATTAGTATAGCCATGAAAAAATTAATTAAGCATTAACAAGGGAAATCAAGTCATCTCAAAAATATGTGTGTTAACAGTCTCCGCAAGTTCTGTTTTCTCTCTATCTAGTGGGGCCCACAGTATCCGCCAGTTCTGTTTTCTCTCTATCTAGTGTGGGCCACAGCATACCCAGATGTCACCATACAGGCCATCGATCATGGAATCAACAGTTTAATATGCCTTCTCTATATTTGTCTACTTCAGAAAACATCTGCTTACCTGGCCTGCTGTTCTCAAACAATAAACCAGGACGAGGATTCCTGTTCGTTGGTAAACAAGATAAAAACTTCAGCATAGATCTTCTTTGAAAATAAATATTCTGCATTTTTCATATTTCGTCTATCAATAGCGTGAAACCCTATGGAGGCTTTTAATTAGAATTAAACTCCCTGTATTGTAGAGTTTGTCATATCAGGTATCCTCTTCATATCGATTGTGCTTTACACATGATTATTTTGCTGACAGTGCGAACTCGGTAATAACTGAAATAACCACTATCATCTAGTTGTATTTCATGATGAGACAACCGGTACATTCACACAATAATATTAAACATGATGAGACAACCGGTACATTCACACAATAATATTAAACATGATGAGACAACCGGTACATTCACACAATAATATTAAACATGATGAGACAACCGGTACATTCACACAATAATATTAAACATGATGAGACAACCGGTACATTCACACAATAATATTAAACATGATGAGACAACCGGTACATTCACACAATAATATTAAACATGATGAGACAACCGGTACATTCACACAATAATATTAAACATGATGAGACAACCGGTACATTCACACAATAATATTAAACATGATGAGACAACCGGTACATTCACACAATAATATTAAACATGATGAGACAACCGGTACATTCACACAATAATATTAAACATGATGAGACAACCGGTACATTCACACAATAATATATAAACATGATGAGACAACCGTACATTCACACAATAATATTAAACATGATGAGACAACCGGTACATTCACACAATAATATTAAACATGATGAGACAACCGGTACATTCACACAATAATATTAAACATGATGAGACAACCGGTACATTCACACAATAATATTAAACATGATGAGACAACCGGTACATTCACACAATAATATTAAACATGATGAGACAACCGGTACATTCACACAATAATATTAAACATGATGAGACAACCGGTACATTCACACATAATATTAACATGATGAGACAACGGTACATTCACACAATAATATTAAACATGATGAGACAACCGGTACATTCACACAATAATATTAAAGATGAGACAACCGTACATTCACACAATAATATTAACATGATAACAACGTACATTCAAAATAAAAACATGATGAGACAACCGTACATCACACAATATATTAACTGATGAGACAACCGTACATTCACACAATAATATTAACATGATGAGACAACCGTACTTCACACATTACACAATAATATTAAACATGATGAGACAACCGGTACATTCACACAATAATATTAACATGATGAGACAACCGGTACACACAATATATAACATTCACCGTACATTCACACAATAAACGGTATTAAACATGATGAGACAACCGGTACATTCACACAATAATATTAAACATGATGAGACAACCGGTACATTCACACAATACATTCATTACAATAATATTAACATGATGAGACAACCGGTACATTCACACAATAATATTAAACATGATGAGACAACCGGTACATTCACACAATAATATTAAACATGATGAGACAACCGGTACATTCACACAATAATATTAAACATGATGAGACAACCGGTACATTCACACAATAATATTAAACATGCGTATAACATGCTGATAATAAATAAACTCAACAATAAAAATGAGTAAAATTAGAACAACATATTTTAGTAATGTTCTTCGCTTTATGACGTAGATAGACCACAAATTGTATTAGGTAATCTTTGGTAATCAATGGTAATAGAACAAGGTATGACAGTGAAAATAATGTGACATGGTGGTTAGAGTTCTGATCAAGTCACGTTGAAATAAAGTCTCTTTTCTTGACGGTATCAATTCTGAACTATTTCCGGGACATGAATACCTTTATTTCGTCTGACATGTTTGATTATTTTCGTTTCGATCAACAGTGTGTGCCATATGATATCTGAGAATAGCTATGGAAGCATGTGTAAGTCCAATTATTCACCATACTTATATAGACAACGTCGCTCTCGGTATTCTATACACAGCTAATTTACTTTCGCTCTATCAGCTTAAGGCTTTCGGTACATAATCACTCTCGGTGCAATTAAGTCTTAATCCCAATCTGTAATTACTTACCGAGTTTTGTAAAAACCTGCAATCAAAATGGCAATTATATCTGGCCTATATTCAACCCAGAAAAAAAATTAGTTTGCTGTTGTACTGTTATTTACACAGACACCCTGTTCACTGTATTAGCTACACGCTTTTGTCGATGTAAAACAGAATTGTCAACGATGATTATGTAAATATATATTTTATTTATAAAACACAAAATAGTATAGAAATCCTTACAGACACGAACCACAAGTACAGATCTTAGCGCTCTCCCTTTAAAATCGGGGGCATTCTGGTATAACTTATGATCTTTGATGGAATTGGATGGTGACAACAGAATCAGCAACCATCTTACATCCGATGTCTTTCGCAGTATTCTCGACTGAGATGATGATTTCGATCGTGAAACTATCCAATAGACTTCAATACCATTAAACGCTTGTGGGTATCAATAATTAACCATCAGTCAATATATTCAGGAAACATGTAATGGAAACAACTGGAATAAAATTCATTCTTTACTCTGATATATTATCAGTATCATTGCAGATGAATGTTGAAGACTTTAAAAGGATGTGCTTATTTTTTCTCATAAAATTTGAAATCATAAGAAAATTAAAGTCAGGGCCATTTGGTCACGAAACTCGACGAATATGTTATGTCGATGATAAATTCCAAAAATTTCAGATTTTGTTTTATCCGAAAAGAAATCGGTCAATACAAGAATTCGTAGGTGGTGGTTTTTTCAGATACATCTAAGATGATTCAAATCACTATTTTCAAGCATAAGCCTTCGATTTTGTATTAACTGAATCCTTACGTAGTAAAATATTCCTAAACTCTACTTTTATAATGCATCGGTCTACCTTGTTTACTTACGCTTGAGACATCTGGGTAATGACATAAAACGTAAAAAACCACATACTGGTAGAAATATACTTGCAATGACCTATTAAATGACATTCTGTGTAGAAAGAATGTAATTAAAGTGATAATCTTTACAGGGTGTTGTGATAACATGAAGACCACAGACCAGTCCGAGTCCAGTTATTGCGTGTCGTTCTTTACAACAAAGATATCGACGTGTGATACCGGTCGTATGTACTATTTATCAAACAGCTCAATGTTATCTTTTAAATGGTCGCCAGACAAAAAAAAACAGCCAAGCACTTTATTGCGTATCCCTAACATCGCCCATTTATACTGGTGTGACGTTTTAAACAGAGACCCTCTTACATTTATTATTTTATCAATTTACTTATGGCATTTTTTACAATTACTTACAACACATATATTTATTATACGTTTGCTCGTCATTTCAAAAGATAAGACAGTCTATTGTGACTGAAATATCAGTTTTAGATCGACCACTTTGGCGTTAACCTCGTAGTGAATGTACTTTGTCACTTTCCTGGCTCGGTGTCCTCAGAGACGCCGCGATACGGCACTGTCAGGCCCGTCAACTACCTACCAGTTTGTCATGTAAATGTCCTTTTGTACAGCGGAAACGGAACAGGCTGCCCGCCCACGCATGTGCGATAAAGAGGCGATTTATTGTCGTACCTGTACTGGGTTGATTATAGGAGATTTCAGAAAAGATGGCGATGACGTCACACAAAGGTATACATCCGGGCGCTCAAAGGTACAAAACTCCGTATATCTACACATAAACATAGAGGGAACACAGCCGCTTTGGGATGTTTGTTTACATTTTATTGCTAACTAAATAGTACGGACACTCCGAGAACTTATTTGCGATTACTTGTTAATTAACTTATAAAAGAGGTAAATACAGATATTTCACAAAAATATTTTAGATATAACAGATGTGTATTCAATATATCTTTACTCTGTTTATATTCCTTTTTTCGACCGCCACTTGACGAGAAAAAAATCACGGTCAGCACATAAAGACCTACGTAATAGAATATTGACTGAAGATACCTAAAATTGACAAAAACTACTAAGAATTAAATTCCAAGTTTCCCCTCAAATATGTTTACTCTGGACAATTTTAATTTGGCGATTTAGATGTTTTTCTATATAATCTAACTCCTTGGTTAAAACAAACTTACAGAAATGTGTGATAATCGCCACTCATCATCTTAATATTTGACACTCGTAGATCGCACCCATGAGCGTCACGGCAGCCATTAAACGTTCTACGGTCATGTCTTCATCTCACTAGAGATATCCCAGATTTTCATCATTCTTCAATTTTCTTCAAATAAGTCTTCTATCTGGTTATGTATTATCGCGAATAACGATTTTGTCATGACTACTTAGTTAGGAAATGTACATGATTGACATTCAAATGTTAAGTTCAATTTTTATTAGTTATTTTTAATTTATCATATCATTATTATATAAACAAAAACTTCGAGTACTTTCTATAGGTGTTCTCATAGCCGTGCGCAACTATGTCGTCCCTGGTCGCATTTCTAAGTTTAAATTACTTTCTTCTCTTTTCTATAATATATCCTAATCTAGTAAATGTAGTCTATCCTAATTGTATTCAAAATATTTTAAAAGTAATTTATCACCTACTTCAATATGAATACTTCACATAACGGCACATGGAATAACAATGGCTAAAAAGTAAAAAAGTAAACTCATAGAAATTGAACGATTTCACTATTTTATTTTTCGAGATATCGCGGCAGCCATACTGTACGTGTGCGTACATGTACACATACATCTTTATTTATGTGTAACAGTGGTTTATAACCATTCATTAAAAATAATATATACATGGGAAATAACGAAATATATATATTTTTACAAGTACTTATTGAGATATGGTGTTGGTAATTACGTATAAATAGTATTAATTTTCCCAATTATTGGCTGTTACCCGAGGTGATCTACCAGCGAAGCCCATGCACGAGCGGCCCGTGGTCTGGCCAGGTGGTTTACATTTCGTTATATTTTAGTATTAATTAGTGTTATGAACAGATTTTTCGTGTATTAAAAGAAATATGATACATTGAAATCAATTATCCTATGTTTCATAACTTTTTTACTACAACCTGGATTTCTACGTGTGAACAAAAAGCGGGCTACGTGTGACGGCCCCGGCAGTCCGCTTCGCAAGCTGGCTTCAACAATAAATCTACACAAATAATATTTAGCAATGAACAAGTTGTAAATATAAAATGTCTGTAACCTTCTGAAACAATAAGAAGCTATATTTAAAAAATCAGAATTTGCAAGCATGAAAGTGTATACTTTTGGCCAGCGTATCGATGTTGCGTGTAGCAGGGATGTACATTATCTGTTATTGTTTTTATTAGTCGCCATACTGTGTTTGTACCTTATTGAGGACCCGGATGTAAACTTTCTGTGACGTCACGCCATATTTTCTGAAATCTCCATATAGTAACCAGACTAAAACCTAACGAGATTGAGATATAAACCACTACAGCCAGTGCCGATATCCCGAGATTGTGGCGATAGGTCGTCCACGGTAACGAGGACTGACATTTACTATAATCACACCCGATATGCACTGCTGCTGTTTTCTTTATTGGTAAGTTATGACGTTAATATTGTAATCATCGTAATACAATAGATCTGCCAACCTAGAATAAGTACATTATTGTATACCTACTGTACCTAGGTATAACCATGAAGGAAAAATAACAATTTTAAATATTACCAAAATGCTATCTAAATATAATGTTTCAACTTTTCTGCAAAATTTCAATGCTCTCCGTGATACATTAATCCACCCCCCCCCCCCTCATTTCACGCCTCCATAGAGTTGATCAATCCATATTTCCCTCCCTACATGTAGCTGTAGTACAACACAGCCGCGGTTGCAGCTGCGGTCGCTCTGGTTTTCTCGGGTTCCAGTCGCCCTTTACCAATGTTTTTTAGGACAGTATAACATCGAACATGAGAAGAAGCTACGCCCTACCTAGGATACTCAGCTTCCACACTGGTTCTGTCCTTTGGCCAGCTTGTTTCCGTATCAGATAGAATAACGCACTACTATAAGTATGATTCTGGATCGTCTCTTCCAGAAAGATTCGATTTGTTCGGCGATCTGAGATACTATTTTTAATGTACAAAGGGCTGTGATAAAATATGGCGTTATCAATGCTATCATCACTTGTAACTCGAACATAAAGAAAAGACACTTAGAATAGTTCGGTGGGCTTTTGTCTGGGGTTTTAGAGGGTGCGACTTTGTGGTGAGGGTTCTGCTGGGCACGTTCTTGAAGATACGTTTACTCCATTTGAACCAGATAGATGTTAATGTAGGTTCTCATCTCTCGTTTTCACGAATAAAAGGAATAAATGAATGCTTGTCTCATTTTCTTTGACCAACATGTGTGTAGGTCACTTTGATTAGGTACGGTCCCGAGGTCATATGCGTCAAAATTGATAAAGAAATACAGCAATTGTTATAGCGTGATTCACTTGGTTGCTCTCTGTGGTGTCTAGTTTTACTAGGTTTTGGATAAATGTAAGCATTGTCGTTACTATGTCACCTAAAAATTTTCTCTGTATTCCTGAAGCATTTTCGGATGGATTACGAAATAAATGAAAAAAATAAACAATTATATTCGGTTCATATATCAGGAGATAGTTGTGCTACTTCATGATTTCTAAAGATTAAAACTGACAGGAAAACACTCAAAAATTCGTCCGAAAATCTAAGAAACAACATCAAACAACCAAACAAATAATGGGAAGATAACTCCAAGTCTCAAGAATAAATATTACATAGGTCTTCAATTCTGACTAAACTAATCTCTGTACACATATTTGAAACTACAGACTCTTATCTGGACAGTCAAGCAAGTATCTCAAAATAAATTATAAGTTTGTCTAAGGAAAACTCACTTTACAATTATCACTTGCAAGTAATAAGAAGTAACGAGAGGAAAATAGGCGCTATGTGTTCATAGAGATCAGCTAGAATATGTTAGTACTTCAACAGACCACTGCTGGAACAGCCAAGATAAATTAAAACAAATCTCAAAACTTATCAAAAATACTCCAATCGCAATAGATGGAAAAGATGATGAAATGGAAATAAGTGACCCAGATGGTGTTCAATGGTAATAATTGACATAATTATTCATTTCCCTGCGTTCCAAGAAAGTAATCGTTATACACCAGTTTATATATTAAACTTTTTTTGTTCGCGCTAGATATAATGAGAGGTCACCCCACTCGCCGAACATCCATGGTGATTAACCGAGTACTGTCATTGTTATTTGATTTAGACGAACGAGTGGTCTATCTAGAAAGTCGGATACTTTAATACGCTCTTCTGTTCACGAACCGGATCACTCAAACCTCCCATCCAAAATTTAATACTCCGAGACAAATAACCTGAAATGTGATTGACGTCATAGGTAAAGTACCAAAGCTAAAGGACTTCGATTCTCCGTGCTAATTGAATGAATCATTGGGTAATTTGTCTTTGTGTGATTTTATCCACGGCTTTCCCAGGTACATTTTTGTCCTCGTGGAAGGTGAAGTATATTTCGTAATTCTAGGACTCGTCAGTGATGTAAGGGACGCAGGGGAGATTACAACTAGATATTGCCGTTAAGATGGAATTCTTCCAAGAAAGTACATGCTCCGCAAAAAATTGCTTCGTTGACAGCGTTGTTGGTCAGCACCTAATCTCGTGAACGAAGGTCGCCTGATCAAATTGCGTTCTTTGACTAAAATTTACAGCAGCGTATACAGGGTGTCCAGATCCACGTTTGATGGGGACTGCTCCGTGATGTAAGTGTGGTCTCTGGAGCTGGTGTTTCCGTCTCCCAATGATTTAATTCCCGGTGAAACCACCAGTAATCGGTGCCAGAATCGCTAGAGCTAATCACGAGCGCTCTAATTACACCAGAGAGTCGCTATGGGTCTGATCACGTGGTTTCCGATTATCGAGGGACTCTCATAAGTGTCCGTCAGGAAAAATGTGTAGGTGAAACTTCAGCTCATGATATAGCAACCTACTCAAACAACATACAGATTATTCTTTTCTAAGTATTAAAACATCTTTTAAACCATATGTTTTTTGACTCTCCAGGGAGATTTTCATATATGTAATCCATCAGAAGAACCTAAGACCATTGAAATATACTATATTATGAACATACACCATGGCTGTCTAGACACGTAAACGTTACTATATTGTACCTAGAAAAACATAAAATATTACTATACTGTACCTTTGATTCCTATAGAAACATACATAAAACGATACTATACTAATACGTCTGATAACTAGAACGATACAAACCTTCATGACTATAAAGAAAAACTAGAAACAGGGGAAAAAAGTGAATCAAGAAACAAACTTTTAATATTACATATACCTCTGGATACCTAAAACCTCATATGAACGACTATCTATACTTTACCCTAGAACATAAATGTTTACTATCACTGTACCTCTAGATAACTAGAAACATAAAACGTTACTGAACTGTACATAAAACCATTAAAATGTGACTAATACGAAACCTCTTATACCTAAGAAACATAAAACGTTTAACTATACTCTAGCACTGATAACTGAAACATAAAACCTGTTACATTACTTATAGCTCTTGAAAACGGATTAAGTATATGTACGCTACTATATACCTAGAAACATAAAAGTACGTTAAACGATATACGTATATCCTTTATTCCTTTAAAAACATACATAAAACGTTACTTACTCAATACAACCAAGAACATAAGCAACTTTACTAAACGATAACATCATATACCTAGAAACATAAAACAGATTACTATACTATAACCTCTGATAACTAGGAAACATAACAATTTATAACTAGCCGACATAAAAACATTAACTATACTGTACCTCTGATACCTAGGAAACCTACACGTTACTATGACTATACCATCTGATAAAACATAAAACGTTAACTATACTGTGTACCTCTGATACCTAGAACCATAAAACTTTGACTATGACTGTACCTCTGATACCTAGAAACATAAAACGTTACTATACTGTACATCTGATACCTAGAAAACATAAAACGTTATACTATAAAACATTACTCGTACTGTACTTCTTGATACCAAGAACATAAAACGTTACTATAACTGTACCTTATAAAAATGATAGAAACATTAGAACGTTACATATACTGTATGGTACCTCTGAAACAGACTAGAAAACAAAAACGATTCCTATACTATACCTCTGATACCTACGAAACATAAAAAACGTTACTATATAGCTATACCTCTATATACCTCAGATACACATAAAACGTTACCTATACTAACCTACTGATACACCTAGAAATCATAAAACGTTACTGATACTCTGATACTAGAAAAACATCTGTATACCTCGGATACATAGAAACATAAAACGTTACTATACTGTAAAGAGCACTGATTCCTAGGAAACATAAAACGTATATACTGCATCGTCTGGATACTAGAAACAAAAAACTTAGAAACATAAAAACGTTACTATAGTCACTGTGATTCCTAGAAAGTCATAAAACGTTACAATACGTATAGTCTCTGATATACTTAGAAACATAAAACGTTACTATACTGTACCTCTTATACCAAGAAAAACCAAAAACGATACCTGGTACCTCTATACCTAGAAACCATAAAAACGTTACTATACAATGCATCTGACTAGAAACTATAAAAACCTATAACTAGAAACATAAAAACGTTACTTATACTGTACCTCTGATACCTAGAAACATAGAAAACGCTTACTATAATGAAACCTAGAAAACATAAAACGATTACTATACTGTACCTATCTGATACCTAGTAAACATAAAACGTTACTATACTGTAGGAGCCCTTGTATAACTGAAACATACAAACCTAGAAACATAAAACGTTACACTATACTATAGCTCTTGATAACTAGAAACATAAAAGCGTTACTATAACTAGAAACATAAAAACGTTTACTATACTGTACCTCTGATACCTAAGAAAACATAAAACAGTTACTATACTATACCTCTGTAGAAACATCTGATAAATAGAAACATAAAACGTTACTATACTTTAGCGCTCTGATAACTAGAAACATAAAACGTTACTATAACTACTGTACCTCTGATACCTAGAAACATAAAACGTACCTACTAAATGTTACTAAACTACCTCTGTACCATAGAAACATAAAACGTTACAATATACTCTGAATCCTAGAAAAAAAAAACTGGAAAGCTTATAAACGTTACTATACTGTACCTCTGGATACCTAGCAAACAATAAAACGTTTACTATACTAAAACCTCTGTACCTCTGATACAAAAACTGTAGAAACATAATAAAACGTTACTATACCACTGATACCCTAAAACATAAAACGTTACTATACTATACTCTGATAACTAGAAACATAAAAAAACGTTACTATAACTGTACCTCTGTTACCATACAAAACAAAAAATGTTACTAAAACTGAACGTCTGATACCTAGAAACATAAAAACGTTACTATACTGTACCTCTGATACCTAGAAACATAAAACGTTACTATAACTGTATCACTAGAAACATAAAACGTTACTAATCGACTGATATCTAGAAACATTATACCTTAATAACTAGAAACATTAAAAACGTTACTATAACAGTAACATCTCTGGAAACAATAAACGTTAGAACATAGCATAAAAAACGTTACTATATACTATACCTCTTAAAACCTACATAAAACTCTGTATACCTAGAAACATACTAAAAACGTTTAGCTATACTATACAGTACCTAGAAACATAAAACGTTACTATACTGTAGCCTCTTGATACTAGGAAACATAAAAACGTTTACTATAACTGTACCTCTGAGACCTAGAAACATAAAACGTTACTATATACTGTACCTAGAAACTTATGATACCTAGAAACATAAAACGTTACTATACTATACCTAGAAAAATACCTCTTGAATCCCTCTGATACCTAGAAACATAAACGTTACAATACAATACACCTGACATGAAACGATACTACTCTGATACCTAGAAACATAAAACGTTACTATACTGTACCTCTGATACCTAGAAAACATAAAAGCGTTGTACGTTACTATACCTAGTAAACTTAAAATGTTTACTACTGAACATAGAAACAATAAAACGTTTACTTATACTGTACCACTCTGATACCTAGAAACATAAAACTTTACTATTACTAATAACCTTCGCTACGATACTAAGTTATAACTGATACCTAGAAACAACATAAAACATTACTATTACTGTACCTCTGATACCTAGAAACATAAAACAATACCGTTACTAGAAACATATTAATATACTGTACCTCTGATACCTAGAAACATAAAACGTTACTATACTGTACCTGCTGATACCTAGAAACATAATACATTACTATACTGTACCTCTGATACGCTAGAAACATAAAATACTGTTTTATAAATTATACTGTACATAGAAACATAAAACGATTACTATACTTGTACTTCTGATACCTAGAAACATAAAACGTTACTATACTTTATTCTAAAACATAAAACGTACCTAGAAACATAAAACGTTACAATATTATACTGTACCTCTGTGTAGCACCTATGAAACATAAAACAGTTACTATAGCTGTTACCTCTGATACCTAGAAACATAAAACGTTACTATACTGTACCTATAAACCATAAAACCATACGTACTATACCTGTAAACCTCTGATCACCTAGAAACATAAAACGTTACTATACTGTACCTAGAAACATTAAAACTTTACTATAACTCTGTACCTAGTGATATCTAGAAACAATAACTATAAATACCTAGAAACATAAAACGTTACTATACTGTACCTCTGATACCTAGAAAACATAAAAACGTTACTATACTCGTACCTTCTGATACCTAGAAACATAAAACGTTACTAAAACATTATACTGTACCTCTGATACCTTAAAACATAAAACGTTACTATACTGTACCTCTGATACCCTCTAATAAACATAAAAATGTTACTATACTGTACCTCTAGAACTAGAAACATAAATACATTACTATACTGTTACTAACTGTATCCTCTGATAACATAGAAACATAAAACGTTACTACTACTGTTACTATACTGATACCTAGAAAAACATAAAACGTTACTATACTGTACCTCTGATACCTAGGAAACATAAAACATAAAAACGTTACTACTACTGTACCTATAGCTGATACCATAGAAACATAAAAACGTTACGTATACTGTACCTCTGATACATAGAAAACATAAAACCGTTACTATACTGTACCTCTGACCCTAGAAACATTAAAAAAGTTACAACTTTTACCTCTGATACCTAGAAACATAAAACGTTACTATACTGTACCTAGAACATAAACTTTTAGAAACATTACCTACACACTTTACTATACTGTACCTAGAAACATAAACACGTTACTGTACCTTATACTATACACTAGAAAAACATAAAACGTTACTATAACTATACCTAGAAACATAAAACGTTACTATACTGTAGTCCTCGTGATACCTAGAAACATAAAAACGTTACTATAATGTAACCTAGAAACATTAAAACTTTACTATACTGTACCCTCTCTGATACCTAGAAACGCATTTATAAAAACGTTACTATACTGTACCTCTGATACCTAGAAAACATTTAAATACTGTTACTATTAACTGTACCTAGAAACATAAAATGATACTAGAAACATAAAAACTTTACTACTGTACCTCTGATAACTAAAACATAAAACCGTTACTATAATGTTCATCTGTTATCATAAAACGTTACTATACTGAACCTATGAAACATAAAACGTTACTATACTGTTACCTCTGATAACCTAGAAAATCATAAAACGTTTACTATACATGTAACCTAGGATACATAGAAACATATTTCTTTACTTTTATATCTGGTACCTAGAAACATAAAACGATAGGAATACTAACCACTGATAACTAGAAGAAACATAAAAACGTTACTATAAACTGTACCTAGAGATGAAACATTAGAGATAACATTAAAACGATTACTATACCTGTACCTCTGATACCTAGAAACATAAATAACGTTAACTATACTGTACCTCTGGATACCTAGAAACATAAAAACGTTACTATACTGTACCTCTGAAACATAGTAAATCGTTTTTAATGTTACTATAACTGTACGGTAACTGTACCTAGAAACATATAACAAACCGTTACTTGTACTGTTACCTTTTACTTTACAAACTGTACTCTGTATAAACATTAAACGGTTACTATACTGTACCTGGTATGAAAACTATAAAACGTTACTATACCTGTATGGGTTTAACTACTGACCTCTTGATAATGTCTAGAAACATAAAACGTTACTATACTATACCACTGTACATAGAAACATAAAACGTTACTATACTGTACATCTGATACCTTGTAAACATCATAAACATGTCTAAACAATTCTTTAAACCGTTACTCTATAACTGTACCTAAGAAACATAAAACGTTTACTATACTATACCTCTGATACCTAGAAACATAAAAGAAGCATAACTATACTGAGTACATGAGAAACATAAAAACAAACAACTATACTATACGATGTTACCTCTGATACTTAGGAAACATAAAACGATACTTATACTATACATCTAGAAAACGAAACCATATAACTTACTTTATTAAAACTGTACCTCTGATACCTAGAAAACATAAAACGTTTACTATACTGTACCTCTGATACCTAGAAACACATTAAAAAACCCTTAACTGATACTAAAACGTTACTAAAAACTGTAACCTCTGATACCTAGAAACATAAAACGTTACTATACTGTACCTCAGATTAGAAACATAAAACGTTACAAGATACTGTTACTATTACCTAGAAACATAAAACGTTACTAACTGTACCTAAAACATAAAACGTTACTAAGCTATACCTAGAACATAAAACGTACAATACTGTACCTAGAAACATAAAACTTTACTATTACTGTACTAATCTGAAAACATAGAAACATAAAACTATACTATACTGTAAAAACCTCTGATACCTAGAAACATAAAACGTTACTATACTGTACCTCTGATACCTAGAAACATAAAACGTTACTATACTGTACCTCTGATACCTAGAAACATAAAACGTTACTATACTGTACCTCTGATACCTAGAAACATAAAACGTTACTATACTGTACCTCTGATACCTAGAAACATAAAACGTTACTATACTGTACCTCTGATACCTAGAAACATAAAACGTTACTATACTGTACCTCTGATACCTAGAAACATAAAACGTTACTATACTGTACCTCTGATACATAGAAACATAAAACGTTACTATACTGTACCTCTGATACCTAGAAACATAAAACGTTACTATACTGTACCTAGAAACATAAAACGTTACTATACTGTACCTCTGATACCTAGAAACATAAAACATTACTATACTGTACCTCTGATACTATAAACATAAAACGTTACTAATACTGTAACCTAGAAACACATAAAAACATAAAACGTTTACTATACTGTTACCTCTGATACCTATAAACATAAAACGTTTACTATATAATACCTCATATTACCTAGAAACATAAAACGTTTACTACCCTGTATTAAAAACATAAAACGTTAACCATCTATAGAAACATTAAAACGTTACTATACAGTACCTCTAAATGTTGCTATACTTATACCTCTGAACCTAGAAACATAAAACGTTACTATACTCGACCTAAAAAAGAAACATAAAACGTTATACTATACTGTACCACTGATACCTAAAACATAAAACGTTACTATACTGTACCTCTTGATTAACCTAGAAACAAACTATAAACGTTACTATAATACTGTACCTCTGATAACATAAAACGTAAACCTACTATACTGTACCCCCCTCGATAATTAAAAAACATAAAACGTTACTATACTCTGATACCTAGAAACATAAAACCTATACTGATACCTAGAAACATAAAAACGTTACTTATACTGTACCTAGAAACATAAAAACGTTACTATACTGTACCTCTAGAAACGATAAACTGTAGCTTATAACTATAAAACATAAAACGTTACTATACTGAACCTACTGATACCTATGAAACATAAAACGTTTACTATAACGTACCTAAAACTAAAACGTTATACTATACTAGAAACAAACATAAAAAGGTTACTATTACGTGTGACACTAGAAACAATAAAACGTTACTCATACTGGACCTAAAACTTAGTAACATAAAACTTACCCTCTGATACCTAGAAACATAAAACGTTACTATACTGTACCTAGAAACATAAAACGTTACTATACTGTACCTCTGATACCTAGAAACATAAAACGTTACTATACTGTACCTCTGATACCTAGAAACAATAAAACGTTACTATACTATAGCTGGTACCTCTGATACCTAGAAACATGAAAACGTATACTATACTGTAACTCTGATACCTAGAAACATAAAACGTTAACTATACTGTACCACTGATAACATAGAAACATAAAACGTTACTATACCTAGAAACCTATACCAACTGAACATATAACGTTACTACCTGTAGAAACATAAAACGTTACTACCCTGTACCTCTGAGTACCAAGAAACATAAAACGATTACTATACTGGTACATAGAAACATAAAACGTTACTATACTGACCTCGTGATACCTAGAAACGATAAAACGTTACTATACTGTACCTCTGGGATACCTAGAAACATAAAAATTACTTTACTGAACCTCATGATACCTAGAAAAACATAAAACTGTTAACTATACTATACCTCTGATACCTAGAAAGAAGTACATAAAACGTTACTATACAACTGTACTTAGAAACACCATAAAACATTACTATACTGTACCTCTGATACCTAAAAACATAAAAAGTTACTATACTGTACATAGAAACATAAAACGATACTATACCGGTAAGCCCTCTGATACCTAATAAACATAAAACGTTACTATACTGTACCTCTAGATACAATAAAACATAAAACGTTACTATACTATACTCTGATACCTAGAAACATAAAACTGTTACTATTACATACCTCTGATAGACTAGAAACATAAAACTTACTGACTGAACCTCTGATAAAACATAAAACGTTACTATACTGTACCTCTGATACCTAGAAACATAAAACGTAACCTATACTAGTTACTAGGACTACAAAACTCACTTTACTATACAGACATATCACACAATTCATGTTATCACTATATAGGACTAACATATAGGACTAACAAAACTCACTCAGACATATCACAATGTTTATCCATATAGGACTAACAAAACTCAACTCAGACATATCACAATGTTATCTATATAGGACTAACAACACTCACTCAGACATATCACAATGTTATCCATAGAGGACTAACAAAAACTCACTCAGACATATCACAATGTTATCCATATAGGACTAACAACACTCACTCAGACATATCAACAATGGTTATCTATTATAGGACTAAACAACACTCACTCAGACATATCACAATGTTATCCATATAGGACTAACAAAAGCATCACTCAGACATATCACAATGTTATCCATATAGGACTAACAAAACTCACTCAGACATATCACAATGTTATCTATATAGGACTAACAAAACTCACTCATCAGACATATCACACAATGTTATCCATATAGGACTAACAAAACTCAGACATATCACAATGTTATCCATTATAGGACTAACAAAACTCACTCAGACATATCACAATGTTATCCATATAGGACTAACAACTCACTCAGACATATCACAATGTTATCCATAGAGGACTAACAAAACTCACTCAGACATATCACAATGTTATCCATATAGGACTAACAACACAACACTCACTCAGACATATCACAATGTTATCATATATTAGGACTAACAAAACTCACTCAGACATATCACAATGTTATCCATATAGGACTAACAACAACTCACTCAGACATATCACAATGTTATCCATATAGGACTAACAAAACTCAGACATATCACAATGTTATCCATATAGGACTAACAAAACTCACTCAGACATATCACAATGTTATCCATATAGGACTAACAAAACTCACTCAGACATATCACAATGTTATCCATATAGGACTAACAACACTCACTCAGACATATCACAATGTTATCCATATAGGACTAACAACACTCACTCAGACATATCACAATGTTATCTATATAGGACTAACAACTCACTCAGACATATCACAATGTTATCCATATAGGACTAACAACACTCACTCAGACATATCACAATGTTATCTATATAGGACTAACAAAACTCACTCAGACATATCACAATGTTACTCCATATAGGACTAACAAAACTCAGACATATCACAATGTTATCCATATAGGGACTAACAAAATCACTCAGACATATCACAATGTTATCCATATAGGACTAACAAAACACTCAGACATATCACAATGTTATCCATATAGGACTAACAACACTCACTCAGACATATCACAATGTTATCCATATAGGACTAACAAAACTCACTCAGACATATCACAATGTTATCCTATATAGGACTAACATAAACTCACTCAGACATATCACAATGTTATCCATAGTAGGACTAACACAAAACTCACTCAGACATATCACAATGTTATCCATATAGGACTAACAAAACTCACTCAGACATATCACAATGTTATCATATAGGACTAACAAAACTCACTCAGACATATCACAATGTTATCCATATAGGACCTAACAAACCTCAGACATATCACAATGTTATGCTAATGGGACTAACAAAACTCACTCAGACATATCACAATGTTATCTATATAGGACTAACAAAACTCACTCAGACATATCACAATGTTATCCTTATAGGACTAACAAAACTCACTCAGACATATCACAATGTTATCCTTATAGGACTAACAACTCACTCAGACATATCACATTGTTATCCTTATAGGACTAACAACTCACTCAGACATATCACAATGTTATCCATATAGGACTAACAACACTCACTCAGACATATCACAATGTTATCTATATAGGACTAACAACACTCACTCAGACATATCACAATGTTATCCATATAGGACTAACAACACTCACTCAGACATATCACAATGTTATCTATATAGGACTAACAAAACTCACTCAGACATATCACAATGTTATCCATATAGGACTAACAACACTCACTCAGACATATCACAATGTTATCTATATAGGACTAACAACACTCACTCAGACATATCACAATGTTATCCATATAGGACTAACAACACTCACTCAGACATATCACAATGTTATCCATATAGGACTAACAAAACTCACTCAGACATATCACAATGTTATCCATATAGGACTAACAAACTCACTCAGACATATCACAATGTTATCTATATAGGACTAACAAAACTCCTCAGACATATCACAATGTTATCCATATAGGACTAACAACACTCACTCAGACATATCACAATGTTATCCATATAGGACTAACAAAACTCACTCAGACATATCACAATGTTATCCATATAGGACTAACAAAACTCACTCAGACATATCACAATGTTATCCATATAGGACTAACAAAACTCACTCAGACATATCACAATGTTATCCATATAGGACTAACAACACTCACTCAGACATATCACAATGTTATCCATATAGGACTAACAACAACACTCAGACATATCACAATGTTATCCATATAGGACTAACAAACACTCACTCAGACATATCACAATGTTATCTATAGGACTAACAAACAATCACTCAGACATATCACAATGTTATCCATATAGGACTAACAACAATCAGGTTACCTATAGGACTAACAACACTCACTCAGACATATCACAATGTTATCTATATAGGACTAACAAAACTCACTCAGACATATCACAATGTTATCCATATAGGACTAACAAAACTCACTCAGACATATCACAATGTTATCCATATAGGACTAACAAAACTCAGACATATCACAATGTTATCCATATAGGACTAACAAAACTCACTCAGACATATCACAATGTTATCCATAGAGGACTAACAACACTCACTCAGACATATCACAATGTTATCCATATAGGACTAACAAAACTCAGACATATCACAATGTTATCTATATAGGACTAACAACCTCACTCAGACATATCACAATGTTATCTATAGGACTAACAACACTCACTCAGACATATCACAATGTTATCCATATAGGACTAACAACACTCACTCAGACATATCACAATGTTATCCATATAGGACTAACAACACTCACTCAGACATATCACAATGTTATCCATATAGGACTAACAACACTCACTCAGACATATCACAATGTTATCCATATAGGACTAACAAAACTCACTCAGACATATCACAATGTTATCCATATAGGACTAACAACACTCACTCAGACATATCACAATGTTATCCTTATAGGACTAACAAAACTCACTCAGACATATCACAATGTTATCCTTATAGGACTAACAAAACTCACTCAGACATATCACAATGTTATCCATATAGGACTAACAACACTCACTCAGACATATCACAATGTTATCCATATAGGACTAACAACAACTCACTCAGACATATCACAATGTTATCCATATAGGACTAACAAAACTCACTCAGACATATCACAATGTTATCCATATAGGACTAACAAAACTCACTCAGACATATCACAATGTTATCCATATAGGACTAACAAAACTCACTCAGACATATCACAATGTTATCCATATAGGACTAACAAAACTCACTCAGACATATCACAATGTTATCCATATAGGACTAACAAAACTCACTCAGACATATCACAATGTTATCCATATAGGACTAACAAAACTCACTCAGACATATCACAATGTTATCCATATAGGACTAACAACACTCACTCAGACATATCACAATGTTATCCATATAGGACTAACAAAACTCACTCAGACATATCACAATGTTATCTATATAGGACTAACAAAACTCACTCACTCAGACATATCACAATGTTATCCATATAGGACTAACAAAACTCACTCAGACATATCACAATGTTATCCATATAGGACTAACAACACTCACTCAGACATATCACAATGTTATCCATATAGGACTAACAAAACTCACTCAGACATATCACAATGTTATCTATATAGGACTAACAAAACTCACTCAGACATATCACAATGTTATCCATATAGGACTAACAAACTCACTCAGACATATCACAATGTTATCCATATAGGACTAACAACACTCACTCAGACATATCACAATGTTATCCATATAGGACTAACAAAACTCACTCAGACATATCACAATGTTATCCATATAGGACTAACAAAACTCACTCAGACATATCACAATGTTATCTATATAGGACTAACAACACTCACTCAGACATATCACAATGTTATCCATATAGGACTAACAACACTCACTCAGACATATCACAATGTTATCCATATAGGACTAACAAAACTCACTCAGACATATCACAATGTTATCTATATAGGACTAACAACACTCACTCAGACATATCACAATGTTATCCATATAGGACTAACAAAACTCACTCAGACATATCACAATGTTATCCATATATAGACTAACAAAACTCACTCAGACATATCACAATGTTATCCATATAGGACTAACAACACTCACTCAGACATATCACAATGTTATCCATATAGGACTAACAACACTCACTCAGACATATCACAATGTTATCCATATAGGACTAACAAAACTCACTCAGACATATCACAATGTTATCTATATAGGACTAACAAAACTCACTCAGACATATCACAATGTTATCCATATAGGACTAACAAAACTCACTCAGACATATCACAATGTTATCCATATAGGACTAACAACACTCACTCAGACATATCACAATGTTATCCATATAGGACTAACAACACTCACTCAGACATATCACAATGTTATCCATATAGGACTAACAAAACTCACTCAGACATATCACAATGTTATCCATATAGGACTAACAAAACTCACTCAGACTATATCACAATGTTATCCATATAGGACTAACAACTCACTCACTCAGACATATCACAATGTTATCTATATAGGACTAACAAAACTCACTCAGACATATCACAATGTTATCCATATAGGACTAACAAAACTCACTCAGACATATCACAATGTTATCCTTATAGGACTAACAAAACTCACTCAGACATATCACAATGTTATCCATATAGGACTAACAAAACTCACTCACTCAGACATATCACAATGTTATCCTATATAGGACTAACAAAACTCACTCACATATCACAATGTTATCTATAGGACTAACAACACTCACTCAGACATATCACAATGTTATCCATATAGGACTAACAAAACTCACTCAGACATATCACAATGTTATCCATATAGGACTAACAAAACTCAGACATATCACAATGTTATCCATATAGGACTAACAAAACTCACTCAGACATATCACAATGTTATCCATATAGGACTAACAACAACTCACTCAGACATATCACAATGTTATCCTATAGGACTAACAACAAACTCACTCAGACATATCACAAATGTTATCCATATAGGACTAACAACACTCACTCAGACATATCACAATGTTATCTATATAGGACTAACAACACTCACTCAGACATATCACAATGTTATCCATATAGGACTAACAACACTCACTCAGACATATCACAATGTTATCTATATAGGACTAACAACACTCACTCAGACATATCACAATGTTATCCATATAGGACTAACAACACTCACTCAGACATATCACAATGTTATCCATATAGGACTAACAACACTCACTCAGACATATCACAATGTTATCCATATAGGACTAACAAAACTCACTCAGACATATCACAATGTTATCCATATAGGACTAACAAACTCACTCAGACATATCACAATGTTATCCATATAGGACTAACAACACTCACTCAGACATATCACAATGTTATCCATATAGGACTAACAACACTCACTCAGACATATCACAATGTTATCCATATAGGACTAACAACTCACTCAGACATATCACAATGTTATCTATATAGGACTAACAAAACTCACTCAGACATATCACAATGTTATCCATATAGGACTAACAATACTCACTCAGACATATCACAATGTTATCCATATAGGACTAACAACACTCACTCAGACATATCACAATGTTATCCATATAGGACTAACAACACTCACTCAGACATATCACAATGTTATCCATATAGGACTAACAACACTCACTCAGACATATCACAATGTTATCCATATAGGACTAACAACACTCACTCAGACATATCACAATGTTATCTATATAGGACTAACAAAACTCACTCAGACATATCACAATGTTATCCATATAGGACTAACAACACTCACTCAGACATATCACAATGTTATCCATATAGGACTAACAAAACTCACTCAGACATATCACAATGTTATCCATATAGGACTAACAAAACTCACTCAGACATATCACAATGTTATCTATATAGGACTAACAACACTCACTCAGACATATCACAATGTTATCCATATAGGACTAACAAAACTCACTCAGACATATCACAATGTTATCCATATAGGACTAACAAAACTCACTCAGACATATCACAATGTTATCCATATAGGACTAACAAAACTCACTCAGACATATCACAATGTTATCTATATAGGACTAACAACACTCACTCAGACATATCACAATGTTATCCATATAGGACTAACAAAACTCACTCAGACATATCACAATGTTATCCTATAGGACTAACAAACTCAGACATATCACAATGTTATCCATATAGGACTAACAAAACTCACTCAGACATATCACAATGTTATCCATATAGGACTAACAAACTCACTCAGACATATCACAATGTTATCCATATAGGACTAACAAAACTCACTCAGACATATCACAATGTTATCTATATAGGACTAACAACACTCACTCAGACATATCACAATGTTATCCATATAGGACTAACAACACTCACTCAGACATATCACAATGTTATCTATATAGGACTAACAACACTCACTCAGACATATCACAATGTTATCCATATAGGACTAACAACACTCACTCAGACATATCACAATGTTATCTATATAGGACTAACAAAATTCAGACATATCACAATGTTATCTATATAGGACTAACAACACTCACTCAGACATATCACAATGTTATCCATATAGGACTAACAACACTCACTCAGACATATCACAATGTTATCCATATAGGACTAACAATGACATTCACTCAGACATATCACAATGTTATCCATATAGGACTAACAAAACTCACTCAGACATATCACAATGTTATCCATATAGGACTAACAAAACTCACTCAGACATATCACAATGTTATCCATATAGGACTAACAAAACTCACTCAGACATATCACAATGTTATCCATATAGGACTAACAAAACTCACTCAGACATATCACAATGTTATCCATATAGGACTAACAAAACTCACTCAGACATATCACAATGTTATCTATATAGGACTAACAACACTCACTCAGACATATCACAATGTTATCCATATAGGACTAACAACACTCACTCAGACATATCACAATGTTATCTATATAGGACTAACAACACTCACTCAGACATATCACAATGTTATCCATATAGGACTAACAAAATTCAGACATATCACAATGTTATCCATATATAGGACTAACAAACTCACTCAGACATATCACAATGTTATCCATATAGGACTAACAACACTCACTCAGACATATCACAATGTTATCCATATAGGACTAACAAAACTCACTCAGACATATCACAATGTTATCCATATAGGACTAACAAAACTCACTCAGACATATCACAATGTTATCCATATAGGACTAACAAAATTCAGACATATCACAATGTTATCCATATAGGACTAACAAAACTCACTCAGACATATCACAATGTTATCCATATAGGACTAACAAAACTCACTCAGACATATCACAATGTTATCCATATAGGACTAAACAACACTCACTCAGACATATCACAATGTTATCCATATAGGACTAACAACAACTCACTCAGACATATCACAATGTTATCCATATAGGACTAACAAAACTCACTCAGACATATCACAATGTTATCCTTATAGGACTAACAACACTCACTCAGACATATCACAATGTTATCTATATAGGACTAACAACACTCACTCAGACATATCACAATGTTATCCATATAGGACTAACAACACTCACTCAGACATATCACAATGTTATCTATATAGGACTAACAAAACACTCACTCAGACATATCACAATGTTATCCATATAGGACTAACAACACTCACTCAGACATATCACAATGTTATCTATATAGGACTAACAACACTCACTCAGACATATCACAATGTTATCCATATAGGACTAACAACACTCACTCAGACATATCACAATGTTATCTATATAGGACTAACAACACTCACTCAGACATATCACAATGTTATCCATATAGGACTAACAACACTCACTCAGACATATCACAATGTTATCTATATAGGACTAACAACACTCACTCAGACATATCACAATGTTATCCATATAGGACTAACAAAACTCACTCAGACATATCACAATGTTATCCATATAGGACTAACAAAACTCACTCAGACATATCACAATGTTATCCATATAGGACTAACAACACTCACTCAGACATATCACAATGTTATCCATATAGGACTAACAAAACTCACTCAGACATATCACAATGTTATCCATATAGGACTAACAACACTCACTCAGACATATCACAATGTTATCCATATAGGACTAACAAAACTCACTCAGACATATCACAATGTTATCCATATAGGACTAACAAAACTCAGACATATCACAATGTTATCCATATAGGACTAACAAAACTCACTCAGACATATCACAATGTTATCCATATAGGACTAACAAAACTCACTCAGACATATCACAATGTTATCCATATAGGACTAACAACACTCACTCAGACATATTAAGGACACAATGTTATCCTTATTGACTAACAACATCACTCAGACATATCACAATGTTATCCATATAGGACTAACAAAACTCACTCAGACATATCACAATGTTATCCATATAGGACTAACAAAACTCACTCAGACATATCACAATGTTATCTATATAGGACTAACAAAACTCACTCAGACATATCACAATGTTATCCATATAGGACTAACAACACTCACTCAGACATATCACAATGTTATCCATATAGGACTAACAAAACTCACTCAGACATATCACAATGTTATCTATATAGGACTAACAAACTCACTCAGACATATCACAATGTTATCTATATAGGACTAACAAACTCACTCAGACATATCACAATGTTATCCATATAGGACTAACAAAACTCACTCAGACATATCACAATGTTATCCATATAGGACTAACAAAACTCACTCAGACATATCACAATGTTATCTATATAGGACTAACAAACTCTCAGACACTATCACAATGTTATCCATATAGGACTAACAAACTCACTCAGACATATCAATGTTATCCATATGGACTAACAAACTCACTCAGACATATCACAATGTTATCTATATAGGACTAACAAAACTCACTCAGACATATCACAATGTTATCCATATAGGACTAACAATCACTCACTCAGACTACAAACTCACTCAACATATTGTTATCCATATAGGACTAACAACACTCACTCAGACATATCACAATGTTATCCATATAGGACTAACAACACTCACTCAGACATATCACAATGTTATCCATATAGGACTAACAACACTCACTCAGACATATCACAATGTTATCCATATAGGACTAAACAACACTCACTCAGACATATCACAATGTTATCCTTATAGGACTAACAAAACTCAGACATATCACAATGTTATCCTTATAGGACTAACAAAACTCAGACATATCACAATGTTATCTATATAGGACTAACAAAACTCACTCAGACATATCACAATGTTATCCATATAGGACTAACAACACTCACTCAGACATATCACAATGTTATCCATATAGGACTAACAACACTCACTCAGACATATCACAATGTTATCCATATAGGACTAACAACACTCACTCAGACATATCACAATGTTATCTATATAGGACTAACAAAACTCACTCAGACATATCACAATGTTATCCATATAGGACTAACAACTCACTCAGACATATCACAATGTTATCCATATAGGACTAACAAAACTCAGACATATCACAATGTTATCCATATAGGACTAACAAAACTCAGACATATCACAATGTTATCTATATAGGACTAACAAAACTCACTCAGACATATCACAATGTTATCCATATAGGACTAACAAACTCACTCAGACATCACTCAGACATATCACAATGTTATCTATATAGGACTAACAAAACTCACTCAGACATATCACAATGTTATCTATATAGGACTAACAAATCTCAGACATATCACAATGTTATCTATATAGGACTAACAACACTCCACTCAGACATATCACAATGTTATCTATATAGGACTAACAAATCTCAGACATATCACAATGTTATCCATATAGGACTAACAACACTCACTCAGACATATCACAATGATATCCTTATAACACTAACAAAACTCAGACATATCACAATGTTATCTATAAGGACTAACAAATCTCACTTGAAGAACCAATATTAAGAAATATTATATCTGATTTATAATATGATTAATCTTCGTTGTTAACAGATTTCGAGGTTTACAGCGATATTTTATTATTGATAAGTACATATTTGCCTGCCTTACAGGTTAAAAAACAATTATAACTGTTGAATACCACCACAAATGGTATAAAAGAAGACGACTTCGATTTGGATTTTTTTTAAACTTCTTTCAAACTTACTTTCTTCTTCCTTACACCTGTCCCACTTCACTTTGTGTTCATGCATGAGAAAGGTTGTGGGTCCAGTCTCCTGGTCGAAACACACTATAGTTTTTAGAAGCGCTAGATTCTGCTCCTCAGCATAGAGGGATTGGAACGAACAACTGTGTTTTTCATGTGACCGGGTATGAAGTTGTTGTTTGGTTATATGGCAGCATGTGACCGGGTATGGAGTGGTTCTTTGGTGTATTTGGCAGCATTGACCGGGTATGGAGTGGTTGTTTGGTAAATTTGGCTGCATGTGACCGGGTATGGAGTGGTTGTTTGGTGTATTTGGCAGCATGTGACCGGGTTTGGAGTGGTTGTTTGATATATTTGGCAGCATTGACCGGGTATGGAGTGGTTGTTTGGTATATTTGGCAGCATTGACCTGGTATGGAGTGGTTCTTTGGTAAATTTGGCTGCATGTGACCGGGTATGGAGTGGTTGTTTGGTGTATTTGGCAGCATTGACCGGGTATGGAGTGGTTGTTTGGTATATTTGGCAGCATTGACCGGGTATGGAGTGGTTGTTTGGTTATATGGCAGCATGTGACCGGGTATGGAGTGGTTGTTTGGTTATATGGCAGCATTGACCGGGTATGGAGTGGTTGTTTGGTTATATGGCAGCATTGACCGGGTATGGAGTGGTTGTTTGGTATATTTGGCAGCATTGACCGGGTATGGAGTGGTTGTTTGGTTATATGGCAGCATTGACCGGGTATGGAGTGGTTGTTTGGTGTATTTGGCAGCATTGACCGGGTATGGAGTGGTTGTTTGGTTATATGGCAGCACTGACCGGGTATGAAGTGGTTGTTTGGTTATATGGCAGCATTGACCGGGTATGGAGTGGTTGTTTGGTGTATTTGGCAGCATTGACCGGGTATGGAGTGGTTCTTTGGTGTATTTGGCAGCATTGACCGGGAATGGAGTGGTTGTTTGGTGTATTTGGTAGCATGTGGCTGGATATGGAGTGGTTGTTTGGTGTATTTGGCAGCATTGACCGGGTATGGAGTGGTTGTTTGGTGTATTTGGTAGCATGTGGCTGGATATGGAGTGGTTGTTTGGTATATTTGGCAGCATTGACCGGGTATGGAGTGGTTGTTTGGCATATTTGGCTGCATGTGACCGGGTATGGAGTGGTTGTTTGGTAAATTTGGCTGCATGTGACCGGATATGGAGTGGTTGTTTGGTGTATTTGGCAGCATTGACCGGGTATGGAGTGGTTGTTTGATATATTTGGCAGCATTGACCGGGTATGGAGTGCTTGTTTGGTGTATTTGGCAGCATTGACCGGGTATGGAGTGGTTGTTTGGTTATATGGCAGCATTGACCGGGTATGGAGTGGTTGTTTGGCATATATGGCAGCATGCTTGCAGTGAAATGAACAAGGATTTTCACTATTATACAGATATACAATATTATCATATCGCAGCCTCCCATCAACGCAATGCATTACATCCAAGAGACGAGTCCTTAAATGGTTGTTTATTTGTTTGTTTGTTTTATTGATTCAATTAACGTCCTCTTAACAGCCATGATCATGCAACGACCCATTTATGCGGTGTGTAGCGTGTATGAAGTGCGTGTTGTAGGAGACTGCGGTATATTCGTCGTGTCTTCTTATATAGTGGAACTGCGGCCCTTTTAATAATGTAGTTCTATATCACTGAAGCATGCCGCCGAAGACACCAAGGACGAAAAATAGTTTCCCTTTAATAAAAAATAACATGTTTTCCTATAACAAATAATGGGAATCGTCAATTTACCTTGACAGAAGGGAGCGCATAAGCTTCACTTTTGTTTCAACAATGTTAACGATATGAGCACCAGTTTTAAACTCTATGTAACATTATTAAAACTTCATGTATATAAATGTGTGAGTTAACAAAACTAGAAAATAATATTTATAAACGCAAATTCCATCCCAATGCTCCATTACATGATAGTAAATGATCTTCTCCAAGCATCTTTAATAATTTTACACAGTTTTATAAGTTTTGTTGTGATAACGTTCAGTGACGTATTAACACCGAGGTGGTACACACGCTGTCAGGATTATTGAGGACACTTGCGTCACCAGTAACATTCTACAAATATAAACATATCAATCTGGGGGACAAGTAATATAGTAAACATTTGTTCTCTGGAGAAGTCTTGTCCACGCAATATTACAGCGTTTTACAACGCTTGTAATCCCGACGATGGTCCATGTAATCATAGTTAATACTGTTCCATGAATAAGTGACAACTTCCCAAGGTTTTTTAACAAGAAAAATGTTCACGCAATCCCTATCCAAACACTATTATATATGGCGTAACATGTAAATGTGCTTTGAACGATGAAATATTCTGCTTTTCTGGATTAACTTTTAGGTTCTGGTCTTTGATATCATGGCCATATTTATGTTATATCTACTTCGAATTATGCAAATATCACTCGAATGGGAGAAAGTGTAACTAACAATTATTTATAGTGGTAGCAGACTGATCAACAATTCCATATGGTAACTGTATATAGTAATCGATGTATACTTTTCTATGTCGTCCATTTATAGAAAGTGCCTTGATTAATTTATGATTAAAGAAACAGGTCGTTGGTGTCAGCTTATTGCTCATGTCAGTGCTATTAACGTCAATAAAACATGACATTAATTATCAGACGATATCCATCGGTACTTACACGTGTTTATTACCGATGTTTAGCATACAGCACTTTAATTACATGTTACTAGATCTATCAAGCAATGCTAAAACAGCAATAAAATGCCATCGTGAATTAAAACTGTTCGGGATTCATACGTTTATAACGTTACTAAATTCGTTTTATTCGCTGTAAGAGGATGCTTATTCTATCCATTAAAGTGCATGTCAGCTAGTGTCCCTAGAAGCAGGGTTTGCATGCAAGACCCTACCGGAAACACGTGACTGGTATAACGTCCGGTCATGAACTAAAATCTGGATCCGACTGACTGTCAAATGGTCACGGACACCGCTGTTAAATCGATTATTACAGACAGCTGAGTGGATAGGACACAGATGTTTGTCTTGTTATTGACTACTTGTTCCTTGTAAATGGTAAAGTGATAAGAATATTGACCATGTCTCCCTGAACAGCTTCTGTCGGATACTTCACCAGTGGCATCTCTAACGATGTCTGGTCATTGTTAAAAGGCTAGTTATTGTTGTAGTACTCCCAGCTTTCATCAGATTCGACAGACAGCAGCTCTCCCGTTTCTTAGAATATGTAAAATAGAGATTTATTGTATTGTTCGTGTTTGCATGGCTTCAGAAAACAGAATAAAAAAAGAACGGCGGCCATGTCTATAAAAACGGATAATTATAGGTAATCAGATGACAACATGAAGCACAAGGCATAACACTGATTAAATTGAACATAGCGGCCTTACCCCAATTATGCTTACACACGTTTATGTGTACAAAAAAACAGAAATAAGGATGTCAGACGCTGAAATCAATGAAATTCTTGTTGGTTATCCAGCAATATAAGAAATCATTTACCATTGAAGGGATCGGTTCAGCAGCGGTAGGTCAGGCTGTTTTTGATAAATAGAATAATATAAGGTTTAAATTTAGAAACAGCGGACACAAAGATCGATGATATCGTAAACTAACATTAACCCTACAGTGATCTTACCACAAACATAATAAATATCAACAAATAAATACAGTTGTAATACAAACTTAGTATCAATTTCACACTAGTTGATACATATGAACTATACACTTGCAAAGATACTTCTAAAATGGATAAGAATAAAGGATCCATGAGCTTCAAAGGAGAAAGCGACCTCTGCTGTTTTGTCTACAACCGTCATACCATTATACGTAAGACAGACGATAATTAATGTGTTATACACACCTCGATATCCTACACATTTTGTGTGATTAATTCTTACCTGGTAGAATAATACAGCAGTGTTTACCGAAGGTTTCGAGTGTTCGTTAGAAAGTTCGGATTTAGCATACACTGTACTCATACGATAGGTCGATCGCACCAATATACAGTAGTATAGGCGGCTGTGGTAAGTTTGTGTTAGAACCTTTAAATACCTTGGGATTGGTGATATTTTATATAGGGAACAACCAACTAAATGGAAAATAGACCTTCGAAATGGCTCCTGTGTATACAAGATTGAGCTCAAGATTGAATTTTGACCCAACCGCTGATTGACTGGCTAATTATGAATTTCAAAAGTAAAAATGTTTTCTGACAGGTAATTATTCCTAGATAACCATGATATGAATTTGGAAATTCAGATTGAGATTTAGGTTCAAAATATCAATTTTGATAACAATTTTAGAATTTCAGGATTTTTTAATGCAAAATCCACCTGATTTCAAAATGGCAACCATGGTTGGAGTTTGAGCTGAAGGACCCACACTTTTTTCTTTCTATCTAGTTTTATATGAGAACCTAGACATTAACTATAGGACACAATAGCTTACTAATGTCCAGCTGTTTCAATAATACATTATAAAACTTTATATAAACAATAAACAATTTTTAACACTGTGTTCTATGTAAATATTATTTAGTTGGCTGCACTCTATAATTCGCCTTGTATGAGAAGTTGAGAACATCATTACAATCGTATCATGCAGGTTACACCTATTGTGTAATAAATGCTGTACTCTTTTATCGAACACTAATATTTGTATCTAATATTGTAAATATATTTTCTATGTGTATATTGTGATAGAGACATAAATTAATGTTGAATTTGAACATAACCGATGTTTTTCATTTAAATCTGTGTCGGTAAACACATATTAATTCAAATTGAATGATTAGGGTTATTTCAGCATAAGCTTATTTCTGAAATAATAATTCAAAATCATATGTTGCTAAATGACAAAAAATAAATCTAAACGACTCTTCCTGAATAAATAAGATTTTTATAATTAAACAAGGAATCTAAGTTTCTAATGAAAACTAATTTTAAAGATGCTCCACCGCCGACAGAGCATAAGTGATTTTCATCATATGAACAATAATTGGTGTTTAATCGTGTACATATATGTCTAATTAACACAAAAATAACATTAAATAATTTATTTCGCCTTTGGTGCATGCGCAATCAGTACTTAATTCCATATCGGATATAGTGCCACGGAATGTTTTCAGGATGCAATTAATTATTCTTCATATTTTTAACTTGAAGTAAAATTAGAAGCTCATACTTTTCAATGGTGGTAATGGTGTAAAGAAAGTAACTTTTGTAACTTAAGAAAAATATTAAATCGTCTACTCGTGTTTTTGATATGGAGAAAATACCATTTGGCAGCGGTGGAGCATCTGCAAGTCCGCGACATTTGTATATTGTCGGTGATAGGAAAGACAACTCGTACAATCTCGTATCCAACTTTTGATAATCTTTTGTATTTTACTTGTATGTCTTAATTCTTCATACCAAATCTAAAAGATTTCTAATGGCCAAAATTCCCTTAAGAAAATGTGTGCCCCTATGGCGTCACCAATTACTTCTGGAGTCGGGAGAGAGAGTGGCGTGCGACTCCTGTACCTGTATACGTGACGAAGAGAGTATCATAGCTAACACCGCTACTAAGGTCAAAGGAGGTACATTCTGTAGGACCGTATTCAACCTGTGGAAATAACAAAAATCATTAAAATCAAAGTAGCCCATTAAAAAAAGCTTTGCCTCATGGAAATAGCAAAATACACTTATTTTATTTACATCAGGCGACCAAACTTCGATTTCGTTCGTTATATTTTTCGTAAAAAAAAAACAAAAACAAACTATTTTTGTCTGCTCTACTTGATTCAATTCTATATCTATATAACAAGGTTACAAACTACGGGGCGTCGATTGTTATGACTTTGCCTCTTTTTGTAATCAAATCCAGAAATAACCAGGTTATAAGCCGCCCACAATTTTCGGGTAATTGTAAGAAAACTGGCGAAGGTTCACAAGCCTATGATATGCCAAAAGTACCAGTTTTTCACACAACGAACACACCGTTTAAGGCCAACCCAGGTTCACCAAGGTTCTGTTCTGTTAGCTTTACAGAACAAATGTGTATGGTAAATCATTTAGACATAAATTACAAACCTACACCGCTATATTCTTCAAACGACACACATAACAGCCCCATCTATTTTTTAGCCGTGAGTTAAATGACCTTCTCAGCTTCATCCCCTAATCCCTTCATTTTTTTTAGCTTATCAATAATCCCTACCACCACTACATGGGGTATACACTACACTGGGAGAAAGGGAGGGGGTCATAAATACTCACCTAACTAAAATATACAGGTCCTCATTGGAGACCTAAGGGACACAGCCAAATGGAGGCTTTTGGGAGGGGAGGTGAAGTCACAGCTAAATGGAAGCCTTAGACTCGACTAGAACTGGCTGGAGCAGGCCTTTTTATACCCCTACCCAGGGAAGCCAAACTCCTACGCAAAAATGTACATACAATTATCCAATCACCAAGGGTTTTACTCCCTAACTTTGGTTAACCCTAAATTGAGATGCCCGTATGAGGGACAGCTTCCTGTACAGGTATCTATACTGTAAATACATGTATATATCTCTAATTCTAAAATATGGATATATTTAAATATCTAAAATCTAATTCTTTTATAGATATATACGAGGCAGCCGCTAAAATTGTTAAAGACGATCAAAAGGTACACGCTTTCAATTTTCTCTACGTGGCTGGCCCAGCAGCGCACGACATATATAAAACGTTCGTCTTTGAACAAGAAGGAGATGATGCAAAGTTAGGCAAAATTTGTCAACAATTTGAATCGTATTGTAATCCTAGAAAGAACATTGCATATGAAAGGCACGTATTCTTCACTAGAAACACGAGAGAAGGGGAAAAGATCGATGCGTATGTCACTGACCTAAAAACTAAAGCTGCTACTTGTGAATTTTCAACTCTTCAGGATAGCATGATTAGAGATAGAATTATTTGTGGAATTAGAAACGTCCATTTGCGCGAACGATTACTTCGAGAAAAGGACCTAACACTTGAGAAATGTGTAGAATTTTGTCGGGCATCAGAGGCAAGCAGTATGCAATTAAAAGAACTGGGAGAAACACAAGGGTCATCTAAAAGTATACATGGCATAAAGAATACGCAAATATCTACAAAAAAGAGTCAGAAAAACAGAAACCCCAACATTCTACTCAATCAAGTCAGAAAAGGGAAACAGACAGACCAATGAAAAGATTTTAATGTAAAAGATGTGGTCTTTCACATGCACCCAGGAACTGTCCGGCATATGGGAAATCGTCTTAAACTGTAATGGGATGAACCATTTCGCGAAAATGTGCATAAAGCAAGTACATGTACTAGATGAAGAAAGTGGTGACACTTAGGATAGACACAGGAGCAACATGCAACGTCATTCCTGTAAACCTTGCACAACAGCTGAATATAAAGGGCATCAGAACAACAAGGACAAAACTTGTGTCTTATTCAGGGCATTGCATTAAAACCGTAGGAAAGAAGGACATTGCTATGGAGTACAAAGGCAAATTCCACGTGGCAACATTCAACATTGTCAGGTCAAGATTCATGCCAGTCCTAGGTCTAGAAACTTGTGTAGAGATGGGTCTCATACAACGACTAAATGCTATACAAACTGGTAGAGACAACAATGAAGTCACAAACAACAAACACCTGTTGAAATGTACAAACATTTATTCTCAGGACTAGGTTGTCTACCTGGAGAATACAAGATTAAGGTTGATGAGAGCGTCCCAGCTGTAGTACATCCTCCAAGGAAGATTCCGCACATGCTTTCACAACAAATAAAACAAGAGCTTCAACAGATGGAAGAACAAGGTGTTATAACAAAAGTAACAAAACCTACAAAGTGGGTGAACTCTATTGTTGTTGTTAGGAAGCCCAACGGCTCTGTAAGGATTTAAACAAAGCGGTGAAACGCGAGCACTTCCCTATGAAGACTGTCGAGGAGGTGGCCGCTAAGCTAGGATATGCTAGGTTATTCACTAAACTTGATGCAACACAAAGATTTTTCCACATAAAGCTTGCAGAAGAAAGCACATGGGCGTTATAAATTTGAACGTTTACCTTTCGGCATCAACGCAGCCAGTGAGGTATTCCAGAGAGAAGCAAGTCAGATTTTTGAAGATATTCCAGGATGTGACGTCATAGTTCTGCTTTGGGGAATGAACGAAGATGAGTTAAACAAAACACTCGAAGTTGTTCTCCAAAGGGCTGATGAGGTAAATCTAAGATTTAATGAAGAGAAGTGCAAGTTCAATCAAACTGAAATAGACTACGTCGGTCATATGTTTCGAGCAGATGGTCTGAAACCAAGTAAAGACAGTATCGAGGCGATACTCAACATGTCCGAGCCAACAGATGTGAAGAGACTACAGAGGCTGTTGGGAATGGTAAATTATCTACAAAAGTTTATACCAGATTTGGCAACTGTTAATGCTTCAATCCATGAACTTCTCAAGAGAAATGTGTGTTGGCACCGGGAACATAAGCATCAAAAAGCGCTTGAACACTTGATGAAAAGACTCATTTACCAAGCCCCTGTGCTACAATTCTATAATCAGGAAGAGGAAATTACAATATCTGTTGACGCATCTTCCATAGGATTGGGAGGTTATCTGATGCAGGGAGGCAAACAAATAGCATCGCGTCAAGATCCCTCAGTTCTGCAGAAAGTAATTTCTCTCAGATAGAAAAGGAAATGCTTGCCATTGTATTTGGAGCAACCAAGTTCCACCAAAACATCTACGGTAAAGAGACTATACATGTACAAACAGACCATAAGCCATTGGAGATTCTGTTCAAGAAACCTCTTTTCTCGCACCTCGGACAGGGAAATCTCACATGATACCCGGTGCTAGATTTTTCTATCTCGTCCGATCTGTCTGGTACCTTTACGCGAATTTTGGCGGAATTTTACGCCATTCATGTAACAGTCCGCGCATGTGACGTCAAACTCTTGAACCGGTGACGTCACAAGCGTCAGATAGTCAATATTATTAGAAATATGTGCATTCAGTGATTTACCATGCATTGTTTGGTTGTTGTTTTTAATTATGAAACAGTATGTACCGATTGATCATCGTTTGTCTTTGATATAATCGAACTATAGTTTTATGCGGAATGATTGCCAAATCGAAGCGCGGATGTAATGGTTAATCGGCTTTGAACCAGGAGGCCCATGACGGGATAGTTTTACATTCGGAACGCGTATATAGATGGGTTTTGTTATATCTTAGAGGCGCGAGAAAAAAAATCTATTACCTTTAAGTGATCGAGATCGGGTTATCTCAGTCTCGGGCTAAGATTTTATAACATCCCAACCTCGGCTAACGCCTCGGTTGGGATTATGTTACAAAATCTTAGCCCTCGACTGAGATAACCCGATCTCGTTCACTTACAGGTAACAGATTTTATTAATCCAGGCTCCACAAAGGATACAGAGAATGATGCTCAAGCTCCAAAAATACAACCTAAGTGTGTATTACGTACCTGGGAAAGAGCTACACATAGCTGACGTGTTAAGTCGCGCACCGTTAAGGGATCAGCCAGATACGGAAGAATTCCAAATATATACATTTGTTAGTATATCAACAGAGAAAACAGATGAATTTGTTGAAGAAATAGATAAGGATCCAGTATTGTCAAGAGTAAAGTACCTAGTGACATATGGATGGCTGGAAACCAAGGCAGATGTTTCCAAAGATCTGGATGTGTATTGGAATATTCGTGATGAGTTCAATTAATGTGATGGTCTCCTCATGGAAGGTGATAGGATAGTGACTCCGAAGTCACTAATTAGTGAAATGATGACTAAGGTCCACGGTGGACACATGGGAATCACAAAGTGTCTAGAGTTAGCAAAGTCCAGTCTTTTCTGGGTAGGAATGTCAAAGGACATTCAGAGCAAAGTTGAAAATTGTGAAATATATCAGAAACACAGGACTTATCAGCAAAAGGAACCAATTGTACAGGATGAAATTCCTGATAGGCCATGGAAAAGTTAGCAAGTGATATATTCTATCTTGGCAGTGATAAATACATGATTTTGGCTGATTACTACTCAAAGTATTTTGAGGTGTCCAATATTCCTAATGTTACAAATTGTACAGTGATACAATACATGAAGTCACACTTTGTACGCCATGACATTCCTGAAATTCTGAGGACGGACAATCAGGTGAATTTCAAGAATTCATGAATGAGTACAACATCAAACATGTTACCTCTTCACCAAGATATCCGCACAGCAATGGGTTTGCGGAGAGAACCGTTCTAACTGCAAAAGGGCTTATAAAAAAGGCAAGGGAGGATAATCGTGATCCTGAAATAGCTTTATTAGAACTGAACACACCGGTCTCTGGTGTAGGAATCTCACCAGTCGAAATACTGATGGGACGGAAAACAAAATCTACTATTCCTATCAAAAGATCTTTGTTGAAGCCTAGAGACAAATCTCACAAGATTATACAAAGAAACCTACAAAAACAGAAGAAGAATTACAACATTGGTGTCAAAGAAATGTCTAGAATTCAACCCAACGAGCATGTAAGGATGCATACAGGGAGGACGTGGACACCAGCCAAGTGTATAGGGTATGATAAAACTCCAAGGTCATACATTCGTAAGAGTGAAGGTCGAACCTATAGGAGGAACAGGAGAGACATTCTGAAAACTCACGAAAACTTTTTTGTAATAAACAATTTTACCAACATCCGTACGCGTACACAAACATTCCTGAAGTACCAACTCCATCATTAGTGCTAAAAGAGGCATTACCAAGAGAACGCGAAACCAATCAACAGGAACCACTTCCAATGAAAACTAAAATAACAAACAAAGACACTTCGCAATCGCTTACTATGGATACATCGATATCCAAGGATCTAACACCAAATGACAAAAGTGATCAAAAAACAAGTCGAGTGAGTGGAAGGGCAATAATCAAACCAAACTAACTTTGTACTGGTACGAAAAACCTTGTGAGGTTACAACATGCCGACATTTCTTTGGCTCCTTTCTGTTAATTAGTACATGCCAATAACCTAACAGGTCAAACTTGCTTACGTACATGGAGTTGCACAACTTTGTCTATATACATGAGTACAATCCTGAATTGGATAAGAGTCTGTTTTACTGACTCTGAGTTTACTTTTTGAAAGGGGGATGGTGGCTTGACAGGTGGCGCAAATCAACGGCATGATAGATAGCAATATGTTTTGCCTGGTGTATCCGGAAAACAAATTCTCATGTATCAATCTTTCAGTTCATTGCGTTCCTTTTCTTGATAGATTGTGGGCATCTCTATCATACCATGTTTTCATTTTGGTTTGGTTGGGCCATATTTCTTTTGCCAATTCGCATGCCCTTGTCAATTTGTCTTCTCAAAATTTCTCAAGGACCACGTACTGTGTGTCCAAACACAAGTTCAAAGGGACTGAAGCCAAAGGAGATTCTTGTACAGATTCTCTAACGCCAAATCAACATGTGTATACCTTTCGTTCCCAATCTTCTTTTGTTTTCAAAACATTAAGTTATCATTCTTATTCTTCAATGTCTGATGCAAAACGTTTCTAAAGCCACCTTGAGACTCTGGATGATTAAGCCAACACAAACCAAAGCCTTGGACTTATGTTTAGGGGCCTTACTTATTTCTGAGTGGAATGGCTTCAGGAAAGCGGGTGGAAGCACAGAACATAATAGAAAAGATACTCTTTCGCAGACTTAGCTTTTGGGTAAAGCGCCTAATCCGTCTATATGACTCTACTAAATGTTTCCTCAAACGCTGGTAATGGGATGCATAGGTGCAACAAGGGATTTTCTGATTAGGTTTCTTCCCTACCTCTGTCAAGTTTCATGTTATAGTTTGGTCACACCTAAATGCCCGGCCAAAATGAGACAAACTCAATATCTTGCCTATACATCCAACCTTCCAGTTCTTCATCACTCGCCACTATGGCATCGTACTTTTTCCTGTTCTTCTATAAGCTCCTCTCTAGACAAAGATGATATACTCATAATGCTCAGCCAAAGAAGTACGTACACAAACCTCAACTACTGAACATTCAGAAACCTTCTGATGGAGTTTCCGTCTAACACCAATGGTGACAGACCAGTACCCAATGGAGAGGCACATAACTAAACCTAAACCTCTTCACCTTGAAGCAAAAAGCTTACTCCAAGTGGTGATATCACTCTGACTAGGCTTTGATAACACTATGCTAAATCTGTTTTAGAAGGTAAATTTGGAAGGGAGATGTCATATAATAGCTATTCTTGGGTTCTAAAAAAATGGCTGCCTCAGTTATCCGTACATAGCACAAAGGGGAGAGGGGTTACGATATCAAATACAGGCCGATTACGTACATACAGAAATGGATACTCTATGGAAAATAGTCGTTTAAATGCACATGAATTGTCATAAGCGTAATGATTACGTACATATTCAACAAATATTCGTTCACTATCAAAACTTCAAAGTCTGGTTACCCTTCGCCAAAGAATGAGCGAACTGTAAGCGTTTCAACCAATCGGTTAGCAGCTTACAAGTAAAGGTCAAACATGGACTCAACTGCATACTTACTGACGAAAAAGAATTCTGTCGAGACGATATTGAATTAAGTCGAGACGAAAATGAATTTTGTCGAATCGAAAATCAATTCTGTCCAGACGAAAATGATTTTTGTTTACTGAAAGATAATTTTGTTTAACAAAATTTATTTTTGTCATTATGGAAATGAAGTTATTATAAAAAAAATAAAACATTTTTGTAAGACGAAAGTGACTTTGTTACGACAGAATTCAATTTTGTGAACACAAAATTGAGTTCACAAAATTGAATTTTATCTACAAAATTGAATTTCGTCATGACTTTTATCCACTGAAAGATTGTTTGTATTTATCAAAATCTATTTTTGTAATAAGTTATAGATTTTGTTAATCTGAACTCATTTTTGTTGAACAAAATTCATTTTTGTCTACACAAAATTTTACCACAAAAAGTGTTCCATATGACGCCCCGTATAAACAACCTTATATGGGTCGATTAAAGGCGAACACTTTAGAATTTATGAAAAAGTGCTACGTACATATTGGCTATTTAAAGATGCTCCACCGCCGACAGAACATAAATGATATTCATCATTTGAACAATAATTGGTGTTTAAACATGTATATATGGCTAATTAACACACACAAAAAAAAAAAAAATCAATTTTGCCTGTGGTGCATGGGCAATCAGTACTTCATTCCATATAGGATATAGTGCCACGGAATTTTTTCGGGATGCAATTAGTTATTTTTTATATTTTTAATTTAAAATAAAATTAGAAGCTCAAACATTTCAACGGTGGTAATGGTGTAAAGTAAGTAACTTTTGTAACTGAAGAAAAATACTTAATCGTCTGCTCCTGTTTTTGATAGTGAAAAAATACCATTTGTCAGCGGTGGAGCATCTTTAAGTAATTTCTACAGTTACTTTTCCAAGAAGTCGTTTTTGTAACTGTTTACTGGGGGTTAATACATCAAATAGCAATTATTTTAATTACATAACTTAATATTATTATTTGAAATGTTCTGATTTGATTAAACTTGATCACATGCCATTTGATACGCAATATGTTTCAACAGAATTGGAAGTTGAGGGAAATAACCTCTTGAAAGTTTCGCAAGTGCTCAAAATGTGGCGTACAGTCACATTAATTACTTAATTACAATAAATTCATACTGTCGGTGTGGCCGATATAATATGCGTGAGCGAGGCTTCGGCTGCAATCTCATTGGCCGGCAATAAAAAGTCCACATCTGTATATGTTTGAATAGTAACGGCGAAATCCATATATAGATGTACAACATCCCGAAAAGAGAGACTTTTTATAGCCGGCCAATGAGATTGCAGCCGAAGCCTCGTTTATGCATATTAAATTACCATACCGCATCACTTAGCAACAGCAGGAGGTATTGAAGTAAGATTGATCGTTTGCGATGTTCATATTAATGAAAAATTTCTTTATATAAAGTATTGCTTTTCTAAAAACGTTGAACAGTCAAAATTGATTTCGTTAACCGTGTCTACAGACCAATACGCACAATTGTAGCCATTATTTAATTAGACACCTTATAATTCATTTAAGGAAACAAGACATGTAACCATCATCGGTAGATCTGTCAAGAGGTCAACCGTCATCATACATCCGAGGTCCCCATTGGTAACTTTGCCTTCTTTCTTCGTTGATACGAGAGGTGTCCTAGAGATAATGTAGGTTTGACTCTTTTCTCCAAAATTGTTTGTGTTTTAATTAACATAGTAGTCTCTTCAAATTACTCCTAATATGCTTGACTCATCCTATTGGGGTGGTTTATCTAGTAAGCAATATCCAGTTATCAAATTGGACATCATAAAGAAAATGATGAACAACACACCTAAGGCCATTTTCCGACTTATAAACTTTAGTTTTTGTGGCAGTGTCAGATGAAAAGGAAGATGAGGCATAATAGTTAACTTAAAAAATCAATCGGTCGCACTTAAATAAGCAGAACACTGTTGTGCAAATGTTGAAATACTCCCGTTCTTTTTTTTTTGGGGGGGGGGGGGGGGGGGGTGTTCAATACAATAAGCAGAACACTGTTTTGCAAATGTTGAAATACTCCCGTTTTTTTTTTTTTTTTTTTTTGGGGGGGGGGGTGTTCAATACTGCTTTCCTTGTTGTAAAAAACGAATGTTTTGTACTTTTGCTGTTATCGTTCAGCTCGTTGGTATAGTATTTACATACATGGTACATACAAAATTATCTTCACAGCTATTTTGAGTGTCTTTCACATTTGGGAAGCCGTGGAAATGGCGTTAAAATTGTACCTGCTGCGCCTATTGTATCGTAAAATGCGAATACAGTTGGTATCTTATCTTTTCTCTTCTCTTCTCACTGCCTTTATTCTTCCTAACATCCGCCTAAACACCACCTCACGCTTGGCCTTCAGTTGAGCGCTTACATATGTGAGGTAGGCTATGGGTTCTGTCCCCTGGCCGATGGACCATAGTTGTCAGTTTCTACTTCTGCTAACCGCTCAGCATAAAGGTAGTGGGATAACTGGTTTTTCCATTGTCAGTATGTGTGCGGGTAGGGTGTGCTTTAGTGAGATAGCACTATTAAAAGGACAAAAGCACAAAGAAAGTGTGTTTGTTTGTTTGTTTGTTTGTTTGATTATTTTAACGTACTATTAACAGTCAGGGTCATTTAGGACGGGGGGGGGACGGCCTCCTATGTATGCGCTGTGTAACGTGTTTGAAATGCGATGTGCGTGTTTTGAGAGACAGCGGTATGTTCGTGTTGTGTCTTCTTGTATAGTGTAACTGTTGCCCTTTTTATAGTGCTATATCACTGAAGCATGCCGCCGAAAACACTAAGCAACACACCCCACCCGATCACAGTATACTGACAACGGGCGAACCATTCGTCCCCCTGTTTGTTAAGCGCTAAGCAGGAGTAGAAACTACCACATTTATAGACTTTGGTGTGTCCTCGGCCAGGTGACAGAACCAAGAGTCTTCCTCACAGGGGCGAACGCTCAACGCAAGGCCAAAAGTGAGGCGGTGCCAAGGGAGGCATTAGGAAACATAAAGTCAGTTAGGAAGAAGAGAAAAGATAATATCCTAAATTTAGTGGCTTTTTACGATCATGCAATAGGGGCAGCAGGTACATTTGGTTTGGTTTGTTTATTTTTACGTCCTATTAACAGCCAGGGTCATGTAAGGACGTGCCAGGTTTGTTGGTGGAGGAAAGCCGGAGTACCCGGAGAAAAACCACCGAGCAACGGTCCAGGGTACCCTGGCAACTGCCCCACATGGGATTTCGAACACCGCTTCCCAGAGGTGGAGGGCTTGTGGTAATACTGTCGGGACACACATCTTAACCACTCGGCCACCGCGGGCCCCAATTCTAAACGCCCTACCTGTAGGGCAAAAGGACAAGGAGACATACCACAAAACCACAAAGCCGTGCCAAGCCATACAGACATCCACACACTGCAACACATATTGCACAAATGGGAGGCCGTCCTTAAAATGGACCCTGGCTTTTTAATATGACTGTTAATCTCAAATAGAACAAACGAACCAGATGATGAAATATTTTTCTTAAATCTAGGTCTATATAGGCTATCATAGATATCTATTGAAGGAAAGACAACTCGTACAAATCATCGTATCAGGCATTTATATGTATATCAAAAAATGACACAAAAAGTAAACATATAATTTTAACACTGGTTTATCTACCGAAGATCTCGGCTCCTAGAGCATCACCAGTGACAGGGAGAGCTGTGATCCTGAGGGGTACGTGACTTTGGTAGCGCGTGCTCTCGCTCGTGATGGTGTATGTGACGTAGACGGTTTTGAAGGCGACACCGTTGGTGACGTCAATAGAAGTGGGGTCATATTCAACCTGTGGAAGGAGAGATTATCACTTCACGTGTCTTCTAAAGTGACGATATAAGATCATAGTCTGGAAAGCAATATCTTAGAGGTCTGGAAAGCAATATCTTTAATATATGTCGTTAGTAAGGCAATATCAGTAATGACACTCTGGCTGCAATAACCCAAAGGGTGGGTCCTATTCTGTTATGTGTATAAACACTACTAATGTTTAAGAGGAAAGTATCCATTTTCAATTTCGAAAATATTCCAGAAATATCGGTGAAGTCAATCAACGTTATGTCGAACAAAAGAATCGTTTTTGAAAACTGAGTATGTTATTTGTAAAATCAAGTGTCACGTTTGTTCACTTGTATCTACTGGCCCTGCATTCTACTTTTACCTTAGTTTATGAAACAGCTGTATCGTAAATAGCTTTCCTAGTTTTACCTTTGTAATGATTGATTTATGAACAGCTGTATCGTAAATAGCTTTCCTAGTTTTACCCTTTGTTATGATTGATTTATGAACAGCTGTATCGTAAATAGCTTTCCTAGTTTTACCTTTGTTAATGATTGATTTATGAACAGCTGTATCGTAAATAGCTTTCCTAGTTTTACCTTTGTTATGATTGATTTATGAACAGCTGTATCGTAAATAGCTTTCCTAGTTTTACCTTTGTTATGATTGATTTATGAACAGCTGTATCGTAAATAGCTTTTCCTAGTTTTACCTTTGTTATGATTGATTTATGAACAGCTGTATCGTAAATAGCTTTCCTAGTTTTACCTTTGTTATGATTGATTTATGAACAGCTGTATCGTAAATAGCTTTCCTAGTTTTACCTTTGTTATGATTGATTTATGAACAGCTGTATCGTAAATAGCTTTCCTAGTTTTACCTTTGTTATGATTGATTTATGAACAGCTGTATCGTAAATAGCTTTCCTAGTTTTACCCTTTGTTATGATTGATTTATGAACAGCTGCTATCGTAAATAGCTTTCCTAGTTTTACCTTTGTTATGATTGATTTATGAACAGCTGTATCGTAAATAGCTTTCCTAGTTTTACCTTTGTTATGATTGATTTATGAACAGCTGTATCGTAAATAGCTTTCCTAGTTTTACCTTTGTTAATGATTGATTTATATGAACAGCTGTATCGTAAATAGCTTTCCTAGTTTTACCTTTGTTATGATTGATTTATGATGAACAGCTGTATCGTAAATAGCTTTCCTAGTTTTAACTTTGTAATGATTGATTTATGAACAGCTGTATCGTAAATAGCTTTCCTAGTTTTAACCTTTGTTAATGATTGATTTATGAACAGCTGTATCGTAAATAGCTTTCCTAGTTTTACCTTTGTAATGATTGATTTATGAACAGCTGTATCGTAAATAGCTTTCCTAGTTTTACCTTTGTAATGATTGATTTATGAACAGCTGTATCGTAAATAGCTTTCCTAGTTTTACCTTTGTTATGATTGATTTATGAACAGCTGTATCGTAAATAGCTTTCCTAGTTTTACCTTTGTTATGATTGATTTGATGAACAGCTGTATCGTAAATAGCTTTCCTAGTTTTACCTTTGTTATGATTGATTTATGAACAGCTGTATCGTAAATAGCTTTCCTAGTTTTACCTTTGTTATGATTGATTTATGAAATGCTTTCCTAGTTTTACCTGTTATGATGCTGTATCGTAAATAGCTTCCTAGTTTTACCTTTGTAATGATTGATTTTATGAACAGCTGTATCGTAAATAGCTTTCCTAGTTTTACCTTAGTTATGATTGATTTATGAACAGCTGTATCGTAAATAGCTTTCCTAGTTTTACCTTTGTAATGATTGATTTATGAACAGCTGTATCGTAAATAGCTTTCCTAGTTTTACCTTTGTTATGATTGATTTATGAACAGCTGTATCGTAAATAGCTTTCCTAGTTTTACCTTTGTAATGATTGATTTATGAACAGCTGTATCGTAAATAGCTTTCCTAGTTTTACCTTTGTAATGATTGATTTATGAACAGCTGTATCGTAAATAGCTTTCCTAGTTTTACCTTAGTTATGATTGATTTATGAACAGCTGTATCGTAAATAGCTTTCCTAGTTTTATCTTTGTAATGATTGATTTATGAACAGCTGTATCGTAAATAGCTTTCCTAGTTTTACCTTTGTAATGATTGATTTATGAACAGCTGTATCGTAAATAGCTTTCCTAGTTTTACCTTTGTAATGATTGATTTATGAACAGCTGTATCGTAAATAGCTTTCCTAGTTTTACCTTTGTTATGATTGATTTATGAACAGCTGTATCGTAAATAGCTTTCCTAGTTTTACCTTTGTAATGATTGATTTATGAACAGCTGTATCGTAAATAGCTTTCCTAGTTTTACCTTTGTTATGATTGATTTATGAACAGCTGTATCGTAAATAGCATTACGCTTTAATCCTAGTTTTTACCTTTGTTATGATTGATTTATGAACAGCTGTATCGTAAATAGCTTTCCTAGTTTTACCTTTGTTATGATTGATTTATGAACAGCTGTATCGTAAATAGCTTTCCTAGTTTTTACCTTTGTTATGATTGATTTATGAACAGCTGTATCGTAAATAGCTTTCCTAGTTTTACCATAGTTATGATTGGTTTATGAACAGCTGTATCGTAAATAGCTTTCCTAGTTTTACCTTTGTTATGATTGATTTATGAACAGCTGTATCGTAAATAGCTTTCCTAGTTTTACCTTTGTTATGATTGATTTATGAACAGCTGTATCGTAAATAGCTTTCCTAGTTTTACCATAGTTATGATTGGTTTATGAACAGCTGTATCGTAAATAGCTTTCCTAGTTTTACCATAGTTATGATTGGTTTATGAACAGCTGTATCGTAAATAGCTTTCCTAGTTTTACCTTTGTTATGATTGATTTATGAACAGCTGTATCGTAAATAGCTTTCCTAGTTTTACCTTTGTTATGATTGGTTTATGAACAGCTGTATCGTAAATAGCTTTCCTAGTTTTACCTTTGTTATGATTGATTTATGAACAGCTGTATCGTAAATAGCTTTCCTAGTTTTACCTTTGTTATGATTGATTTATGAACAGCTGTATCGTAAATAGCTTTCCTAGTTTTACCTTTGTTATGATTGATTTATGAACAGCTGTATCGTAAATAGCTTTCCTAGTTTTACCTTTGTTATGATTGGTTCATGAACAGCTGTATCGTAGATAGATTTCATCTTGGTCAGTAGAGCTGTCGCGTCTCTCTGGCGGTGGATCTCGTCAGAACCGCAAACTGAAAATATACCTTATCATTGTATTTCTGTCTACTCAAAATATGGCGGTGTTAAAAGTTTTTCCAGAAACGGTCGCCTCTAAATATAATTCAACGTTAAACTCTAAACGTTTTAAAGTTATCTTCTACCATTCAAATATCAAGACTAACTGCAATGTAACTAACGTCACGTGAAAGTCTTTTCTGTATATTTTAAGTCTCATTGTATTTTGTTTTGAAAACATATCACAATGGATATCAAATATATTCCATATATAAACTGAAATAATCCTTCATCAATTGAATAGAGATAGATATGACAACATTGATCACCTAATCAACTAGCATCGAACACCGGCAAATCATTTAAAGTTTTGTAAATGACTGGAGTGAACAATACAGAACAACTTTATTTATGGAGAATTAGGCTGTCTGCCGGGTGAACTATATATATTAAGATAATTATACAATGGCTACAAATCGTTCATCATAAGAAAAATGTACATGTATAGGTGAAACTTGATCAGCAAGCTGAATCATAAAGAATAGTTAATTGAGATTAATTAGTGAAGCAACTATGTAGTATTATGTACATTAATCTTTGTTACGTTTGGTTATCTGGAGCAACAAGTTGGGAACGAATGTTTTTTTAAAATAATTATTCCACACTCGAGTAAAAGAATGTTTTATACAACATTGGCATGGTGGCTTGTAGATTCGTCAAGAGCAAGATGCAGTAAATATTAGAAAATATGGAAAGGCTTAAACGAAGATTACAACAACTTTACATAGACTTTGCATAGAAACAGTTCGCTGGCATGAGCCTAATCCAATTCCAGTCGATTTAAGATATTGATTCAATTGTGCAAAGATTGAAAATGAATATCACTTTATGATCTAAATACCTGATTTATGCGAATATTGAACTGTCAAAGAAGAAATTTTGATATAGACACTGTATGGCTTTTATAAATTTCTTGACGTCAGAAAATAATAGCATGGTTTAGTTGCCTGTCGCCAGCTCTGTACTTTTTCAGATGAATTGTTCTACAATCTAAATATCATTGTCATGGATACCTTTCTTACGTTTTTGTAACATTATGCATATTAAAAACAAATGATAAATTTGGTACAGTAATTTCTCCTACTGAACAGTAACTGAATGAATCTTTTGGGTTATAATTTCCCTATACTTTAAATGGAAAGACAGTAAAGAATTAATCAGATTGGTTATAAGGGTTATAAAATATTTATCAAAGGAAAATATTTTATCACATTTTGATAACTTTAAACTTTTTTTTTCTAATAGGATGATGTAATTAAATAAATCATTCAGGGAACACACTTTTACGAGAAACAAAAAACCTAGGTATCTGGCAATGAAGACAAAATAAAGAGAGTTAATATGCAAATATGTTAATTTTATTGTCTTTCAACAGAAGAATATTTACCACAAAGTCCGCCTGATATGCAGTGATTTCGCCCGTGAAATATTTTTGCGTATATCACTAGTATAATATGACCTGGGACGATTTTCATCGGCTTGAAAATCATTGTGACGTCAGACAGAAACAATAAAATGGCGTCAGGAAAAAATGACGTGACGTCAGGATTACGAGGACGGTGGGACAAAATGGCGGCCTCTGCTGGATTTTCCGAATACATTTTAAAGTGAAATGCTTTGTTTATGTCGGCATTTGTAGTTATGTGATAAAAAGTATCTTAAATTTGTGTTCATTTCATATGAGATTTTATGAAACGAGTCTAAGAAGATTTAATTGTCGCTCGCCAAGTCTCACAAAAATAAAAACTTCGAAGACGCGTTTCATGAAATCTCATATGAATTGAACACTCATGTAAGATAGTATATTTATGTCGATATGCCGACAATGTTTCCCACTTAGGGGCCATTTTACCAAGAAAAAGCCCTGCATGTCTGTTTACTATGACCAAGTGTTTATACAAAGACTTTTTAGTCTATTGTCGAAATGTGAAAAATAAGATATATATCAATCAAGAGTGATTTATTCAGTTAGAGTTCACTTACCATCGAGTAGGATGTCGTCTGGAGTACGAGTCTTGGTGTTAAGTGTGTCACAGATAGGACAGACACTTCGCTTTCCGAATATGTCTACAAATCAATGGATTAAACATCAACTTAGCTTCCAATTAGCGGAATGGAACATCAATATATTTACAAAGTAATAACACAAATGTACCTGTGATAACGAAATAGCAATGTACTCATAAACAATTGAACACGCAATTAGTATACTATACCACACAAAAAATTCACCAAATACATATATGTACCCACCAAACACATTCACCATACATATATGTACCCAAAATACACATATATGTACCAAAACCACACATTCACCAAAATACATATATGTACCCACAAACATTCACCAAATACATATATGTACCCAAAACACATACAAATATGTACCCACCAAACACATTCACCAAAATACATATATGTACAAAAACACATTCACCAAAATACATATATGTACCCACCAAACACATTCACCAAAATACATATATGTACCCACCAAACACATTCACCAAAATACATATATGTACCCACCAAACACGTTCACCAAAATACATAATATGTACCCACCAAACACATTCAGCAAAATACACATATGTACCCACCAAACACATTCACCAAAATACACATATATATCCATCAAACACATTCACCATAAACAGGCCAATAGATGGCCTGGATCTCTCGCCTGTGTATTATGGTGATTAATTCCTACAAATTTCAAATAATTACTAAATGTTCCTTTTAGCTGCAATTAGAGGCACCAGTTCTACAAATTCTGTTTCAAACTTTCTGGTCTAATATGATTCAATCTATTGGGAACTTTCTGACATTTAGAAAACTAAAGAAAACTTTGATAGACGACCGACAGACGACGAATGCCCACCATGGTATACGTACTTCTTGTTAAACGGACCGAACTAAAATAAATATCCACCAAGCTTTCTATAAATGTGATTAATATTTAATAATAAACGCGGTTATAATATACACACAAACAATCTGTTGTGTTCAATATGGTTGTTCTAAGACAAAGAACATTTGTATGAGCTCAAAACAAGTCCCTGATAAATACTAACAAAAACGAACAGTTTCAACGCTCTAGAGAAAGGTCCTTGATGCGCTTTATAATCAGATATCCCAATCTCGCCGTTTTTGTAAGACAAGATGCCCATGGGCCTTAGCGCTCATTTGACTACTGGCACAATACAACAGTAACAGCCCAAAGAATATAGAAGCGGAAAACAATTAAGGCAATGTAAAATAATTCTTTTAATAGAAGAAGTGCAGGTTCTGAATAAGACCTTGAATGAAGGTCAACGTCACTCATTTTAATAAATACGGTGCACCTTGATCTTAACCATGCTGTAAGTTCAATATCAGGTATTTAGGCCTCTTAGTTATTCACAAAAATTCGTTTAAAGATTTTAGCCAATTTGACCCCTGTGAAGGCCATTCATTTGAACAAACTTGGTAGCCCTTCATCCCAGCATGTCACAGGCCCAATATCATATATCTAGACCGCTTAGTTATTAACAAGAAGCTGTTTAAAGATTTTCGCCGATTTGACCCGTGTGGCCTTGAATGAAGATCAAGGTCATTCATTTAACAAACTTGGTAGCCTTACATCCCAGCATGTCACAGGCCCAATATCATGTATCTAGGTCTCTTAGTTATTCAAAAGAAGTGCCAATTTGACCCCTGTGACCTTGAATGAAGATCAAGGTCATTCCTTTTAAAAAACTTGATAGCCCTTCATCCCAGCACGCTATATGCCAAATAACAGTACCCTGGGGGAGAAGTCGTTTGAATGAAAAGTTTACTAACGGCGCACTGCGCAGGACGACGGACGATGCATGATAACAGGTCATCCTGACCCTTCGGGTCAGATGACTTAAAAATACAATAGTTTTACCATCTGATGATAGAGGTTTTCACGGAGAAAATTAAATATTTACCGTGGCGCAGTACACAAGAATTTGGGGGACTGTGACTACAAAGCCGGATACGTACGTCCAATGGAGTGCCCTATATCGGTAATGGCGTGGCCGACGCTACTTCCGGCATGTTCAATTTCGTGTCCCAGATGGCTGACACCATCAATAGCTCCCTGGGCCCCGTGAGCAAGCTGCTCCCCAATGTTGTCAAGGCCATGAACAAGGTTTTGGCCCAAGTCAGCTGTTCCTGAACCCAGGTCACTAACAGCGTGTTCCAGACCATGGCCCAGATCTCCAGCCAGATTTGCCAGTTGATCCCCAAAGTGGGCCAAACCTTTGAGGGCATCGTTTGTGATATCAGATACCCCATCGATAAGCGAGTCGCCGGCGTGCTTAGCAACACTGCCGACATCTTTGACGAAGTCGGTTGTCTTGTCTCCTAGAACGTGTACAGCGCTCTCCAGACTTCCTTCAATGTCCTTCACGAGTTTGGCGGCGGACACTACGGGCTGGAGGAGGGTAGGGAGCAGAACTCCGAGAACACCAGAAGGGGGCGCTGTGTTGTGGCTGGATAAGCATAAAGGGAATGGTCACTTTAGTTACACGAAATGGTCATTTTAGTTACGAAATGTAGAACTATCTGTTATTCAATCTGATTCAAATACAGATCCCCAACCTCAGTTAGTTTCTTAGAAATTAATCACGGTAGTGCATATGAATGTTGTGAGCAAACGTCGGTTTCACATGCATGAAGGTCACAGGAAAACATAACCCAAAACGGATGACAACATCACGAGAGCTCATGTTTTGATGCCACCGACACGACAAATGATAAAGCTCATGTTTTGATGCCACCGACACGACAAACGGTAAAGCTCATGTTTTGATGCCACCGACACGACAAATGATAAAGCTCATGTTTTGATGCCACCGACACGACAAATGATAAAGCTCATGTTTTGATGCCACCGACACGACAAATGATAAAGCTCATGTTTTGATGCCACCGACACGACAAATGATAAAGCTCATGTTTTGATGCCACCGACACGACAAACGGTAAAGCTCATGTTTTGATGCCACCGACACGACAAATGATAAAGCTCATGTTTTGATGCCACCGACCCGACAAATGATAAAGCTCATGTTTTGATGCCACCGACACGACAAATGATAAAGCTCATGTTTTGATGCCACCGACACGACAAATGATAAAGCTCATGTTTTGATGCCACCGACACGACAAATGATAACACCGTCACGACAAATGATAAAGCTCATGTTTTGATGCCACCGACACGACAATTGATAAAGCTCATGTTTTGATAACATCGACACGACAAATGATAAAGCTCATGTTTTGATAACACCGACACGACAAATGATAAGGCTCATGTTTTGATGCCACCAACACGACAAATGATAAAGCTCATGTTTTGATAACACCGACACGACAAATGATAAAGCTCATGTTTTGATGCCACCGACACGACAAATGATAAAGCTGATGTTTTGATGCCAACGGCACGACAAATGATAAAGCTCATGTTTTGATGCCACCGACACGACAAATGATAAAGCTCATGTTTTGATGCCACCGACACGACAAATGATAAAGCTCATGTTTTGATAACACCGACACGACAAATGATAAAGCTCATGTTTTGATGCCACCGACACGACAAATGATAAAGCTCTTGTTATGATAACACCGACACGACAAATGGTAAAGCTCATGTTTGATGCCACCGACACGATAAATGATAAAGCTCATGTTTTGTAGCCACCGACACGACAAATGATAAAGCTCATGTTTTGATGCTACCGACACGACAAATGATAAAGCTCATGTTTTGATAACACCGACACGACAAATGATAAAGCTCATGTTTTGATAACACCGACACGACAAATGATAAAGCTCATGTTTTGATAACACCGACACGACAAATGATAAAGCTCATGTTTTGATAACACCGACACGATAATGTAAAACATATTCAAGTTAATTCTTCAAGGTCAATTTTCTAATCAAACGACAAGAAAGTAATAAGTACATGGACATACATACCTCTGTGCGCATGCGTTACACTGATCAATGGACGAGTTTATTTTCACCTCACATTGGTGTTTCAGTGTGTCCTGGATATTAACGGTCTGGTTCAATTGGTGGACAATGATAAACATCAACTTCTTACGGACCAGTTGGTCTAAAGCTGAAGGCAGAAAGAAGGTGTGGTAAGACCGTGAACACTGTTTTTTTTCTGTCTACTCAGAAAAGAACAATTAACATGGAGTAAACTGAGGTTTCCATGTAAGTTTCATAACTTATTCCCACTCCTTTGCATCAATACAAAAAAAATGCTTAAATTGAACTCCCTTACAATGTCAAATCAACGACAGTTGACTCAAGGTCAAAGCAATAAAGGGTCAAACACTGGGTCAAAGTACCAAAGGCTAACTCAAGGTCAAAGTACCAAAGGCTAACACAAGGTCAAAGTACCAAAGGCTAACACAAGGTCAAAGTACCAAAGGCTAACTCAAGGTCAAAGTACCAAAGGCTAACACAAGGTCAAAGTACCAAAGGCTAACTCAAGGTCAAAGTACCAAAGGCTAACTCAAGGTTGAAGTACCAAAGGCTAACTCAAGGTCAAAGTACCAAAGATTAACTTAAGGTCAAAGTACCAAAGGCTAACTCAAGGTCAAGGTACCAAAAGCTAACACAAGGTCAAAGTACCAAAGGCTAACACAAGGTCAAAGTACCAAAGGCTAACTCAAGGTCAAAATACCAAAGGCTTACTCAAGGTCAAAGTGCCAAAGGCTAACTCAAGGTCAAAGTACCAAAGGCTAACACAAGGTCAAAGTACCAAAGGCTAAATCAAGGTCAAAGTACCAAAGACTAACACAAGGTCAAAGTACCAAAGGCTAACACAAGGTCAAAGTACCAAAGGCTAACTCTTGGTCAAAGTACCAAAGGCTTACTCATGGTCAAAGTACCAAAGGCTAACACAAGGTCAAAGTACCAAAGGCTAACTCAAGGTCAAACTACCAAAGGCTAACACAAGGTCAAACTACCAAAGGCTAAATCAAGGTCAAAGTACCAAAGGCTAACTCAAGGCCAAAGTACTAAAGGCTAATTCTAGGTTAAAGTACCAAAAACTAACTCAAGATCGAAGTACCGAAGACTAACTCGTGATTTATTTCTAAAACGACTATTTGTGTAACATATCAACCTGGGAATATATTATACACGATGATGTAATACAGTCGACCCTTAATTAGTCTATTTGCTGTTCTAAATCGCTTCTATTTCTATCTGTATATCAACTTGAAGAATATGTTTTATATCAAACTTGAATTACTTAAAAGTATTCAATACAATGTGACATTCTACACTACCATAAAATGTATTAGGACAAGCATTTATTGGGTATTACTTTAGAAGGTCAGACTTTACTTACATGTAGTACTGAAGTCATCGAGGGGCGTTAATGCCCCGGCACAAACTCCAATAGCCACACAAAGAACAGCTAAACGAAGAGTAGTCGTCATTTTGGTGTTAGTGGCAATTTACTTCAACGAGGGGCATTTTATAAGTGGAAAACGCGTAGATAAGAGCGAACTACAGATAAGGAATGTGACAGGACTGATCAGAATGTGTCATCGGGATCAAACGGAGGTTTCTTGTATTGTGACATTTTTCATTTGTTAATTACTGGAAACTTATACCTGAGAGCAAATAATTCTCTATAATACTTTATAACGTCTGACGTCGTGATAGTTATTTTGGGAAAACTTAGTATTAAGCTAGCAAGTGCACGTGAGTAACACGTGCCCGGTGTGACCCGTCGATTTCAATGACTTGGATATTCTATAGAGGCAACAAGGAGCGGGGAACCAATACGTACCAGACGGGCACGCTCTCACAAAGAACGATATAAAGGTGTTAGAATACCGGACAGAAACATACTGACGATGTCTTGTTGATATGATTGTGATGTGATGTTCTAATATTGTTTTATTTTAATTTGACGGTTGGAGAAGGGATGTTTTCATTTCATACGCATGGTTACTTTGTTGGACAAATTAACGCCAAAAACAATCATATCTGCTGAAAATTAACTTTACCAAATATCGTATGCTTTCCTGAGTTATTAGCCATCCCCCCAAAAAAATAGATATTTTCTTTACTTCCCACCAGATTTCTATCTTTTGCTTTCCATCCGATTACTTAGTATGTAAAATTATAAAATTAGCAGTTATTAAGATTCCCTTCTCTGTGTCACTTTTGACAGCATCAGTCATCTTTTCAGAAACATTCACAAACAGGCGATTGCTCCTACATTGTTTTTGTCCCGCGTCTAATCTACCAAAGTACTTAGAACTGACAATTTGTTTCTACTGTACATGTTGACACGTGGTGTCTCGTATGAAAGGCCGTTCATGTCAAAAACGACATATTTTAACGCGTTAACATTTAACGCGTTAAAATGTTAACGCGTTAAAACTTATGCATTTAACGCGTTAAATATTTCTTTTCAACTTTTAACGCGTTTAAAGCTATTCATCACGTCAATGATTATTTTATCACGTTCACATTTAACGCGTTAAAAGTGACGACCAATCAGAAATATTCTTGTATCAACACACAGACGAGGTAACATGTGTTTGACGTTATCAATGTGCGTGACGTCATCCATGTTCGTGACCTCATCACACATCATAGGCTAGCGTTCCTACTGAAAAAGAAAATGGACATTTCTCGGAGTGCCGTGAAAGCGGTAGTTTACTGGAACAATGTGTTGGTAACACCGGTCCCGTCTCCAGTCGTCGCGAGATAATTTGATACAGGGGTAAGCTAAGTTAATATCCAGAGACAAACTTGTGTCCGCCATTTTTTATTATTCTGGATTGAATAACGTTAATTTTGATTGGTCGGAACGACTTTGAAAGTTTAACGCGTTAAAACAAACAGTACAACAAACAAAACATGTTTAACGCGTTAAAATTCTCTTTTAACGCGACATATTTTAACGCGTTAACCTTTAACGCGTTAAAAGTATGTTTAACGCGTTAAAAATATTAAAACGAGTTCAAAATATGTCGTTTTTTACTTACTAGCCATTACGGCCTTTCTGTTTATTAGTCTCTGTTATTTTTATAACGCGGTCTTTATGTTTCCGGTGGCCACATACCGCGCGTAGTTGACGATATGGCCACACGGCATTCACGTGAAATAATATCGACGGAGATTAGAGGAAATCTGCTGTTTGTGTTTAACTCATCTTAAGCCATCGATATATAGAACTTTTGGTACTTCTAATGTTTTTAAGAAACTTTGCTCCGGAAATCTCAGTGGGCCTTTAACGCGTTAAATACTTAACGACGTTAGAAATATGTTTTGTCCATGAACGGCCGTTTACATAGTCTACTGTAGACTAATTCGCCACATACCATAACGAGTCATGTATTCAGTGACGTATTATCGACGGAGATAAGGCACATGCTGTAACAGTAATTTAGTTTTGAGACCGAATCAATAATTTCATATTTTCATAAAGTTGTGCAATAACCGCATTATCTCAGAAGTTCGGGTCAGATCTACTTAACACTTATCCTGAGAAACATAATTATTGACAGTCCATCAGCCGAGTACAGAGACCGTATTAACATATGTACAAGTCACAGACAGCCTTCTCATGCTCATATAGACCGTATTTAACATATGTACAAGTCACAGACAGCCTTCTCAGACTCATTGAGACCGTATTTAACATATGTACAAGTCACAGACAGCCTTCTCAGACTCATTGAGACCGTATTTAACATATGTACAAGTCACAGACAGCCTTCTCAGACTCATTGAGACCGTATTTAACATATGTACAAGTCACAGACAGCCTTCTCAGACTCATTGAGACCGTATTTAATATATGTACAAGTCACAGACAGCCTTCTCAGACTCATTGAGACCGTATTTAACATATGTACAAGTCACAGACAGCCTTCTCAGACTCATTGAGACCGTATTTAACATATGTACAAGTCACAGACAGCCTTCTCAGACTCATTGAGACCGTATTTAACATATGTACAAGTCACAGACAGCCTTCTCAGACTCATTGAGACCGTATTTAACATGTGTACAAGTCACAGACAGCCTTCTCAGACTCATTGAGACCGTATTTAACATATGTACAAGTCACAGACAGCCTTCTCAGACTCATTGAGACCGTATTTAACATATGTACAAGTCACAGACAGCCTTCTCAGACTCATTGAGACCGTATTTAACATATGTACAAGTCACAGACAGCCTTCTCAGACTCATTGAGACCGTATTTAACATATGTACAAGTCACAGACAGCCTTCTCAGACTCATTGAGACCGTATTTAACATATGTACAAGTCACAGACAGCCTTCCCAGACTCATTGAGACCGTATTTAACATGTGTACAAGTCACAGACAGCCTTCTCAGACTCATTGAGACCGTATTTAACATATGTACAAGTCACAGACAGCCTTCTCAGACTCATTGAGACCGTATTTAACATATGTACAAGTCACAGACAGCCTTCTCAGACTCATTGAGACCGTATTTAACATATGTACAAGTCACAGACAGCCTTCTCAGACTCATTGAGACCGTATTTAACATATGTACGAGTCACAGACAGCCTTCTCAGACTCATTGAGACCGTATTTAACATATGTACGAGTCACAGACAGCCTTCTCAGACTCATTGAGGCCGTATTTAACATATGTACAAGTCACAGACAGCCTTCTCAGACTCATTGAGACCGTATTTAACATATGTACAAGTCACAGACAGCCTTCTCAGACTCATTGAGACCGTATTTAACATATGTACGAGTCACAGACAGCCTTCTCAGACTCATTGAGACCGTATTTAACATGTGTACAAGTCACAGACAGCCTTCTCAGACTCATTGAGACCGTATTTAACATGTGTACAAGTCACAGACAGCCTTCTCAGACTCATTGAGACCGTATTTAACATATGTACAAGTCACAGACAGCCTTCTCAGACTCATTGAGACCGTATTTAACATATGTACAAGTCACAGACAGCCTTCTCAGACTCATTGAGACCGTATTTAACATATGTGTACAAGTCACAGACAGCCTTCTCAGACTCATTGAGACCGTATTTAACATATGTACAAGTCACAGACAGCCTTCTCAGACTCATTGAGACCGTATTTAACATGTGTACAAGTCACAGACAGCCTTCTCAGACTCATTGAGACCGTATTTAACATATGTACAAGTCACAGACAGCCTTCTCAGACTCATTGAGACCGTATTTAACATATGTACAAGTCACAGACAGCCTTCTCAGACTCATTGAGACCGTATTTAACATATGTACAAGTCACAGACAGCCTTCTCAGACTCATTGAGACCGTATTTAACATATGTACAAGTCACAGACAGCCTTCTCAGACTCATTGAGACCGTATTTAACATATGTACAAGTCACAGACAGCCTTCTCAGACTCATTGAGCCGTATTTAACATTGTACAAGTCACAGACAGCCTTCCAGACTCATTGAGACCGTATTTAACATATGTACAAGTCACAGACAGCCTTCTCAGACTCATTGAGACCGTATTTAACATATGTACAAGTCACAGACAGCCTTCTCAGACTCATTGAGACCGTATTTAACATATGTACGAGTCACAGACAGCCTTCTCAGACTCATTGAGACCGTATTTAACATATGTACAAGTCACAGACAGCATTCTCAGACTCATTGAGACCGTATTTAACATATGTACAGTCACAGACAGCCTTCTCAGACTCATTGAGACCGTATTTAACATATGTACGAGTCACAGACAGCCTTCTCAGACTCATTGAGACCGTATTTAACATATGTACAAGTCACAGACAGCCTTCTCAGACTCATTGAGACCGTATTTAACATATGTACGAGTCACAGACAGCCTTCTCAGACTCATTGAGACCGTATTTAACATATGTACAAGTCACAGACAGCCTTCTCAGACTCATTGAGACCGTATTTAACATATGTACAAGTCACAGACAGCCTTCTCAGACTCATTGAGACCGTATTTAACATATGTACAAGTCACAGACAGCCTTCTCAGACTCATTGAGACCGTATTTAACATATGTACAAGTCACAGACAGCCTTCTCAAACTCATTGAGACCGTATTTAACATATGTACAAGTCACAGACAGCCTTCTCAGACTCATTGAGACCGTATTTAACATATGTACAAGTCACAGACAGCCTTCCCAGACTCATTGAGACCGTATTTAACATATGTACAAGTCACAGACAGCCTTCTCAGACTCATTGAGACCGTATTTAACATATGTACAAGTCACAGACAGCCTTCCCAGACTCATTGAGACCGTATTTAACATATGTACAAGTCACAGACAGCCTTCTCAAAACTCATTGAGGCCGTATTTAACATATGTACAAGTCACAGACAGCCTTCTCAGACTCATTGAGACCGTATTTAACATATGTACAAGTCACAGACAGCCTTCTCAGACTCATTGAGACCGTATTTAACATATGTACAAGTCACAGACAGCCTTCTCAGACTCATTGAGACCGTATTTAACATATGTACAAGTCACAGACAGCCTTCTCAGACTCATTGAGACCGTATTTAACATATGTACAAGTCACAGACAGCCTTCTCAGACTCATTGAGACCGTATTTAACATATGTACAAGTCACAGACAGCCTTCTCAGACTCATTGAGACCGTATTTAACATATGTACAAGTCACAGACAGCCTTCCCAGACTCATTGAGACCGTATTTAACATATGTACAAGTCACAGACAGCCTTCTCAGACTCATTGAGACCGTATTTAACATATGTACAAGTCACAGACAGCCTTCTCAGACTCATTGAGACCGTATTTAACATATGTACAAGTCACAGACAGCCTTCTCAGACTCATTGAGACCGTATTTAACATATGTACAAGTCACAGACAGCCTTCTCAGACTCATTGAGACCGTATTTAAACATATGTACAAGTCACAGACAGCCTTCTCAGACTCATTGAGACCGTATTTAACATATGTACAAGTCACAGACAGCCTTCTCAGACTCATTGAGACCGTATTTAACATATGTACGAGTCACAGACAGCCTTCTCAGACTCATTGAGACCGTATTTAACATATGTACAAGTCACAGACAGCCTTCTCAGACTCATTGAGACCGTATTTAACATATGTACAAGTCACAGACAGCCTTCCCAGACTCATTGAGACCGTATTTAACATATGTACAAGTCACAGACAGCCTTCTCAGACTCATTGAGACCGTATTTAACATATGTACAAGTCACAGACAGCCTTCTCAGACTCATTGAGACCGTATTTAACATATGTACGAGTCACAGACAGCCTTCTCAGACTCATTGAGACCGTATTTAACATATGTACAAGTCACAGACAGCCTTCTCAAACTCATTGAGACCGTATTTAACATATGTACGAGTCACAGACAGCCTTCTCAGACTCATTGAGGCCGTATTAACATATGTACAAGTCACAGACAGCCTTCTCAGACTCATTGAGACCGTATTTAACATATGTACAAGTCACAGACAGCCTTCTCAAACTCATTGAGACCGTATTTAACATATGTACAAGTCACAGACAGCCTTCTCAGACTCATTGAGACCGTATTTAACATATGTACAAGTCACAGACAGCCTTCTCAGACTCATTGAGACCGTATTTAACATATGTACAAGTCACAGACAGCCTTCTCAGACTCATTGAGACCGTATTTAACATATGTACAAGTCACAGACAGCCTTCTCAGACTCATTGAGACCGTATTTAACATATGTACAAGTCACAGACAGCCTTCTCAGACTCATTGAGACCGTATTTAACATATGTACGAGTCACAGACAGCCTTCTCAGACTCATTGAGACCGTATTTAACATATGTACAAGTCACAGACAGCCTTCTCAGACTCATTGAGACCGTATTTAACATATGTACAAGTCACAGACAGCCTTCTCAGACTCATTGAGACCGTATTTAACATATGTACAAGTCACAGACAGCCTTCTCAGACTCATTGAGACCGTATTTAACATATGTACAAGTCACAGACAGCCTTCTCAGACTCATTGAGACCGTATTTAACATATGTACAAGTCACAGACAGCCTTCTCAGACTCATTGAGACCGTATTTAACATATGTACAAGTCACAGACAGCCTTCTCAGACTCATTGAGACCGTATTTAACATATGTACAAGTCACAGACAGCCTTCTCAGACTCATTGAGACCGTATTTAACATATGTACAAGTCACAGACAGCCTTCTCAGACTCATTGAGACCGTATTTAACATATGTACAAGTCACAGACAGCCTTCTCAGACTCATTGAGACCGTATTTAACATATGTACAAGTCACAGACAGCCTTCTCAGACTCATTGAGACCGTATTTAACATATGTACGAGTCACAGACAGCCTTCTCAGACTCATTGAGACCGTATTTAACATATGTACAAGTCACAGACAGCCTTCTCAGACTCATTGAGACCGTATTTAACATATGTACAAGTCTCACAGACAGCCTTCTCAGACTCATTGAGACCGTATTTAACATATGTACAAGTCACAGACAGCCTTCTCAGACTCATTGAGACCGTATTTAACATATGTACAAGTCACAGACAGCCTTCTCAGACTCATTGAGACCGTATTTAACATATGTACAAGTCACAGACAGCCTTCTCAGACTCATTGAGACCGTATTTAACATATGTACAAGTCACAGACAGCCTTCTCAGACTCATTGAGACCGTATTTAACATATGTACAAGTCACAGACAGCCTTCTCAGACTCATTGAGACCGTATTTAACATATGTACAAGTCACAGACAGCCTTCTCAGACTCATTGAGACCGTATTTAACATATGTACAAGTCACAGACAGCCTTCTCAGACTCATTGAGACCGTATTTAACATATGTACAAGTCACAGACAGCCTTCTCAGACTCATTGAGACCGTATTTAACATATGTACAAGTCACAGACAGCCTTCTCAGACTCATTGAGACCGTATTTAACATATGTACAAGTCACAGACAGCCTTCTCAGACTCATTGAGACCGTATTTAACATATGTACAAGTCACAGACAGCCTTCTCAGACTCATTGAGACCGTATTTAACATATGTACAAGTCACAGACAGCCTTCTCAGACTCATTGAGACCGTATTTAACATATGTACAAGTCACAGACAGCCTTCTCAGACTCATTGAGACCGTATTTAACATATGTACAAGTCACAGACAGCCTTCTCAGACTCATTGAGACCGTATTTAACATATGTACAAGTCACAGACAGCCTTCTCAGACTCATTGAGACCGTATTTAACATATGTACAAGTCACAGACAGCCTTCTCAGACTCATTGAGACCGTATTTAACATATGTACAAGTCACAGACAGCCTTCTCAGACTCATTGAGACCGTATTTAACATATGTACAAGTCACAGACAGCCTTCTCAGACTCATTGAGACCGTATTTAACATATGTACGAGTCACAGACAGCCTTCTCAGACTCATTGAGACCGTATTTAACATATGTACAAGTCACAGACAGCCTTCTCAGACTCATTGAGACCGTATTTAACATATGTACAAGTCACAGACAGCCTTCTCAGACTCATTGAGACCGTATTTAACATATGTACAAGTCACAGACAGCCTTCTCAGACTCATTGAGACCGTATTTAACATATGTACAAGTCACAGACAGCCTTCTCAGACTCATTGAGACCGTATTTAACATATGTACAAGTCACAGACAGCCTTCTCAGACTCATTGAGACCGTATTTAACATATGTACAAGTCACAGACAGCCTTCTCAGACTCATTGAGACCGTATTTAACATATGTACAAGTCACAGACAGCCTTCTCAGACTCATTGAGACCGTATTTAACATATGTACAAGTCACAGACAGCCTTCTCAGACTCATTGAGACCGTATTTAACATATGTACAAGTCACAGACAGCCTTCTCAGACTCATTGAGACCGTATTTAACATATGTACAAGTCACAGACAGCCTTCTCAGACTCATTGAGACCGTATTTAACATATGTACAAGTCACAGACAGCCTTCTCAGACTCATTGAGACCGTATTTAACATATGTACAAGTCACAGACAGCCTTCTCAGACTCATTGAGACCGTATTTAACATATGTACAAGTCACAGACAGCCTTCTCAGACTCATTGAGACCGTATTTAACATATGTACAAGTCACAGACAGCCTTCTCAGACTCATTGAGACCGTATTTAACATATGTACAAGTCACAGACAGCCTTCTCAGACTCATTGAGACCGTATTTAACATATGTACAAGTCACAGACAGCCTTCTCAGACTCATTGAGACCGTATTTAACATATGTACAAGTCACAGACAGCCTTCTCAGACTCATTGAGACCGTATTTAACATATGTGTACAAGTCACAGACAGCCTTCTCAGACTCATTGAGACCGTATTTAACATATGTACAAGTCACAGACAGCCTTCTCAGACTCATTGAGACCGTATTTAACATATGTACAAGTCACAGACAGCCTTCTCAGACTCATTGAGACCGTATTTAACATATGTACAAGTCACAGACAGCCTTCTCAGACTCATTGAGACCGTATTTAACATATGTACAAGTCACAGACAGCCTTCTCAGACTCATTGAGACCGTATTTAACATATGTACAAGTCACAGACAGCCTTCTCAGACTCATTGAGACCGTATTTAACATATGTACAAGTCACAGACAGCCTTCTCAGACTCATTGAGACCGTATTTAACATATGTACAAGTCACAGACAGCCTTCTCAGACTCATTGAGACCGTATTTAACATATGTACAAGTCACAGACAGCCTTCTCAGACTCATTGAGACCGTATTTAACATATGTACAAGTCACAGACAGCCTTCTCAGACTCATTGAGACCGTATTTAACATATGTACAAGTCACAGACAGCCTTCTCAGACTCATTGAGACCGTATTTAACATATGTACAAGTCACAGACAGCCTTCTCAGACTCATTGAGACCGTATTTAACATATGTACAAGTCACAGACAGCCTTCTCAGACTCATTGAGACCGTATTTAACATATGTACAAGTCACAGACAGCCTTCTCAGACTCATTGAGACCGTATTTAACATATGTACAAGTCACAGACAGCCTTCTCAGACTCATTGAGACCGTATTTAACATATGTACAAGTCACAGACAGCCTTCTCAGACTCATTGAGACCGTATTTAACATATGTACAAGTCACAGACAGCCTTCTCAGACTCATTGAGACCGTATTTAACATATGTACAAGTCACAGACAGCCTTCTCAGACTCATTGAGACCGTATTTAACATGTGTACAAGTCACAGACAGCCTTCTCAGACTCATTGAGACCGTATTTAACATATGTACAAGTCACAGACAGCCTTCTCAGACTCATTGAGACCGTATTTAACATATGTACAAGTCACAGACAGCCTTCTCAGACTCATTGAGACCGTATTTAACATATGTACAAGTCACAGACAGCCTTCTCAGACTCATTGAGACCGTATTTAACATATGTACAAGTCACAGACAGCCTTCTCAGACTCATTGAGACCGTATTTAACATATGTACAAGTCACAGACAGCCTTCTCAGACTCATTGAGACCGTATTTAACATATGTACAAGTCACAGACAGCCTTCTCAGACTCATTGAGACCGTATTTAACATATGTACAAGTCACAGACAGCCTTCTCAGACTCATTGAGACCGTATTTAACATATGTACAAGTCACAGACAGCCTTCTCAGACTCATTGAGACCGTATTTAACATATGTACAAGTCACAGACAGCCTTCTCAGACTCATTGAGACCGTATTTAACATATGTACGAGTCACAGACAGCCTTCTCAGACTCATTGAGACCGTATTTAACATATGTACAGTCACAGACAGCCTTCTCAGACTCATTGAGACCGTATTTAACATATGTACAAGTCACAGACAGCCTTCTCAGACTCATTGAGACCGTATTTAACATATGTACAAGTCACAGACAGCCTTCTCAGACTCATTGAGGCCGTATTTAACATATGTACGAGTCACAGACAGCCTTCTCAGACTCATTGAGACCGTATTTAACATATGTACAAGTCACAGACAGCCTTCTCAGACTCATTGAGGCCGTATTTAACATATGTACGAGTCACAGACAGCCTTCTCAACTCATTGAGACCGTATTTAACATATGTACAAGTCACAGACAGCCTTCTCAGACTCATTGAGACCGTATTTAACATATGTACGAGTCACAGACAGCCTTCTCAAACTCATTGAGACCGTATTTAACATATGTACAAGTCACAGACAGCCTTCTCAGACTCATTGAGGCCGTATTTAACATATGTACGAGTCACAGACAGCCTTCTCAAACTCATTGAGGCCGTATATAACATATGTACGAGTCACAGACAGCCTTCTCAGACTCATTGAGACCGTATTTAACATATGTACAAGTCACAGACAGCCTTCTCAGACTCATTGAGACCGTATTTAACATATGTACAAGTCACAGACAGCCTTCTCAGACTCATTGAGACCGTATTTAACATATGTACAAGTCACAGACAGCCTTCTCAGACTCATTGAGACCGTATTTAACATATGTACAAGTCACAGACAGCCTTCTCAGACTCATTGAGACCGTATTTAACATGTGTACAAGTCACAGACAGCCTTCTCAGACTCATTGAGACCGTATTTAACATATGTACAAGTCACAGACAGCCTTCTCAGACTCATTGAGACCGTATTTAACATATGTACAAGTCACAGACAGCCTTCTCAGACTCATTGAGACCGTATTTAACATATGTACAAGTCACAGACAGCCTTCTCAGACTCATTGAGACCGTATTTAACATATGTACAAGTCACAGACAGCCTTCTCAGACTCATTGAGACCGTATTTAACATATGTACAGTCACAGACAGCCTTCTCAGACTCATTGAGACCGTATTTAACATATGTACAAGTCACAGACACCCTTCTCAGACTCATTGAGACCGTAATTAACATGTGTACAAGTCACAGACAGCCTTCTCAGACTCATTGAGACCGTATTTAACATATGTACGAGTCACAGACAGCCTTCTCAGACTCATTGAGACCGTATTTAACATATGTACAAGTCACAGACAGCCTTCTCAGACTCATTGAGACCGTATTTAACATATGTACAAGTCACAGACAGCCTTCTCAGACTCATTGAGACCGTATTTAACATATGTACAAGTCACAGACAGCCTTCTCAGACTCATTGAGACCGTATTTAACATATGTACAAGTCACAGACAGCCTTCTCAGACTCATTGAGACCGTATTTAACATATGTACAAGTCACAGACAGCCTTCTCAGACTCATTGAGACCGTATTTAACATATGTACAAGTCACAGACAGCCTTCTCAGACTCATTGAGACCGTATTTAACATATGTAACAAGTCACAGACAGCCTTCTCAGACTCATTGAGACCGTATTTAACATATGTACAAGTCACAGACAGCCTTCTCAGACTCATTGAGACCGTATTTAACATATGTACAAGTCACAGACAGCCTTCTCAGACTCATTGAGACCGTATTTAACATATGTACAAGTCACAGACAGCCTTCTCAGACTCATTGAGACCGTATTTAACATATGTACAAGTCACAGACAGCCTTCTCAGACTCATTGAGACCGTATTTAACATATGTACGAGTCACAGACAGCCTTCTCAAACTCATTGAGACCGTATTTAACATATGTACAAGTCACAGACAGCCTTCTCAGACTCATTGAGACCGTATTTAACATATGTACAAGTCACAGACAGCCTTCTCAGACTCATTGAGACCGTATTTAACATATGTACAAGTCACAGACAGCCTTCTCAGACTCATTGAGACCGTATTTAACATATGTACAAGTCACAGACAGCCTTCTCAGACTCATTGAGACCGTATTTAACATATGTACAAGTCACAGACAGCCTTCTCAGACTCATTGAGACCGTATTTAACATATGTACAAGTCACAGACAGCCTTCTCAGACTCATTGAGACCGTATTTAACATATGTACAAGTCACAGACAGCCTTCTCAGACTCATTGAGACCGTATTTAACATATGTACAAGTCACAGACAGCCTTCTCAGACTCATTGAGACCGTATTTAACATATGTACAAGTCACAGACAGCCTTCTCAGACTCATTGAGACCGTATTTAACATATGTACAAGTCACAGACAGCCTTCTCAGACTCATTGAGACCGTATTTAACATATGTACAAGTCACAGACAGCCTTCTCAGACTCATTGAGACCGTATTTAACATATGGTACAAGTCACAGACAGCCTTCTCAGACTCATTGAGGCCGTATTTAACATATGTACGAGTCACAGACAGCCTTCTCAGACTCATTGAGACCGTATTTAACATATGTACAAGTCACAGACAGCCTTCTCAGACTCATTGAGACCGTATTTAACATATGTACAAGTCACAGACAGCCTTCTCAGACTCATTGAGACCGTATTTAACATATGTACAAGTCACAGACAGCCTTCTCAGACTCATTGAGACCGTATTTAACATATGTACAAGTCACAGACAGCCTTCTCAGACTCATTGAGACCGTATTTAACATATGTACAAGTCACAGACAGCCTTCTCAGACTCATTGAGACCGTATTTAACATATGTACAAGTCACAGACAGCCTTCTCAGACTCATTGAGACCGTATTTAACATATGTACAAGTCACAGACAGCCTTCTCAGACTCATTGAGACCGTATTTAACATATGTACAAGTCACAGACAGCCTTCTCAGACTCATTGAGACCGTATTTAACATATGTACAAGTCACAGACAGCCTTCTCAGACTCATTGAGACCGTATTTAACATATGTACAAGTCACAGACAGCCTTCTCAGACTCATTGAGACCGTATTTAACATATGTACAAGTCACAGACAGCCTTCTCAGACTCATTGAGACCGTATTTAACATATGTACAAGTCACAGACAGCCTTCTCAGACTCATTGAGACCGTATTTAACATATGTACAAGTCACAGACAGCCTTCTCAGACTCATTGAGACCGTATTTAACATATGTACGAGTCACAGACAGCCTTCTCAGACTCATTGAGACCGTATTTAACATATGTACAAGTCACAGACAGCCTTCTCAGACTCATTGAGACCGTATTTAACATATGTACAAGTCACAGACAGCCTTCTCAGACTCATTGAGACCGTATTTAACATATGTACGAGTCACAGACAGCCTTCTCAGACTCATTGAGACCGTATTTAACATATGTACAAGTCACAGACAGCCTTCTCAGACTCATTGAGGCCGTATTTAACATATGTACAAGTCACAGACAGCCTTCTCAGACTCATTGAGACCGTATTTAACATATGTACAAGTCACAGACAGCCTTCTCAGACTCATTGAGACCGTATTTAACATATGTACGAGTCACAGACAGCCTTCTCAGACTCATTGAGACCGTATTTAACATATGTACAAGTCACAGACAGCCTTCTCAGACTCATTGAGACCGTATTTAACATATGTACGAGTCACAGACAGCCTTCTCAAACTCATTGAGACCGTATTTAACATATGTACGAGTCACAGACAGCCTTCTCAGACTCATTGAGACCGTATTTAACATATGTACAAGTCACAGACAGCCTTCTCAGACTCATTGAGACCGTATTTAACATATGTACAAGTCACAGACAGCCTTCTCAGACTCATTGAGACCGTATTTAACATATGTACAAGTCACAGACAGCCTTCTCAGACTCATTGAGACCGTATTTAACATATGTACAAGTCACAGACAGCCTTCTCAGACTCATTGAGACCGTATTTAACATATGTACGAGTCACAGACAGCCTTCTCAGACTCATTGAGACCGTATTTAACATATGTACGAGTCACAGACAGCCTTCTCAGACTCATTGAGACCGTATTTAACATATGTACGAGTCACAGACAGCCTTCTCAGACTCATTGAGACCGTATTTAACATATGTACAAGTCACAGACAGCCTTCTCAGACTCATTGAGACCGTATTTAACATATGTACAAGTCACAGACAGCCTTCTCAGACTCATTGAGACCGTATTTAACATATGTACAAGTCACAGACAGCCTTCTCAGACTCATTGAGACCGTATTTAACATATGTACAAGTCACAGACAGCCTTCTCAGACTCATTGAGACCGTATTTAACATATGTACGAGTCACAGACAGCCTTCTCAGACTCATTGAGACCGTATTTAACATATGTACAAGTCACAGACAGCCTTCTCAGACTCATTGAGACCGTATTTAACATATGTACAAGTCACAGACAGCCTTCTCAGACTCATTGAGACCGTATTTAACATATGTACAAGTCACAGACAGCCTTCTCAGACTCATTGAGACCGTATTTAACATATGTACAAGTCACAGACAGCCTTCTCAGACTCATTGAGACCGTATTTAACATATGTACAAGTCACAGACAGCCTTCTCAGACTCATTGAGACCGTATTTAACATATGTACAAGTCACAGACAGCCTTCTCAGACTCATTGAGACCGTATTTAACATATGTACAAGTCACAGACAGCCTTCTCAGACTCATTGAGACCGTATTTAACATATGTACGAAGTCACAGACAGCCTTCTCAGACTCATTGAGACCGTATTTAACATATGTACGAGTCACAGACAGCCTTCTCAGACTCATTGAGACCGTATCTAACATATGTACAAGTCACAGACAGCCTTCTCAGACTCATTGAGACCGTATTTAACATATGTACAAGTCACAGACAGCCTTCTCAGACTCATTGAGACCGTATTTAACATATGTACAAGTCACAGACAGCCTTCTCAGACTCATTGAGACCGTATTTAACATATGTACAAGTCACAGACAGCCTTCTCAGACTCATTGAGACCGTATTTAACATATGTACAAGTCACAGACAGCCTTCTCAGACTCATTGAGACCGTATTTAACATATGTACAAGTCACAGACAGCCTTCTCAGACTCATTGAGACCGTATTTAACATATGTACAAGTCACAGACAGCCTTCTCAGACTCATTGAGACCGTATTTAACATATGTACAAGTCACAGACAGCCTTCTCAGACTCATTGAGACCGTATTTAACATATGTACAAGTCACAGACAGCCTTCTCAGACTCATTGAGACCGTATTTAACATATGTACGAGTCACAGACAGCCTTCTCAAACTCATTGAGACCGTATTTAACATATGTACAAGTCACAGACAGCCTTCTCAGACTCATTGAGACCGTATTTAACATATGTACAAGTCACAGACAGCCTTCTCAGACTCATTGAGACCGTATTTAACATATGTACAAGTCACAGACAGCCTTCTCAGACTCATTGAGACCGTATTTAACATATGTACAAGTCACAGACAGCCTTCTCAGACTCATTGAGACCGTATTTAACATATGTACAAGTCACAGACAGCCTTCTCAGACTCATTGAGACCGTATTTAACATATGTACAAGTCACAGACAGCCTTCTCAGACTCATTGAGACCGTATTTAACATATGTACGAGTCACAGACAGCCTTCTCAGACTCATTGAGACCGTATTTAACATATGTACAAGTCACAGACAGCCTTCTCAGACTCATTGAGACCGTATTTAACATATGTACAAGTCACAGACAGCCTTCTCAGACTCATTGAGGCCGTATTTAACATATGTACAAGTCACAGACAGCCTTCTCAGACTCATTGAGACGTATTTTAACATATGTACAAGTCACAGACAGCCTTCTCAGACTCATTGAGACCGTATTTAACATATGTACGAGTCACAGACAGCCTTCTCAGACTCATTGAGACCGTATTTAACATATGTACAAGTCACAGACAGCCTTCTCAGACTCATTGAGACCGTATTTAACATATGTACAAGTCACAGACAGCCTTCTCAGACTCATTGAGACCGTATTTAACATATGTACAAGTCACAGACAGCCTTCTCAGACTCATTGAGACCGTATTTAACATGTGTACGAGTCACAGACAGCCTTCTCAGACTCATTGAGACCGTATTTAACATATGTACAAGTCACAGACAGCCTTCTCAGACTCATTGAGACCGTATTTAACATATGTACAAGTCACAGACAGCCTTCTCAGACTCATTGAGACCGTATTTAACATATGTACAAGTCACAGACAGCCTTCTCAGACTCATTGAGACCGTATTTAACATGTGTACAAGTCACAGACAGCCTTCTCAGACTCATTGAGACCGTATTTAACATGTGTACAAGTCACAGACAGCCTTCTCAGACTCATTGAGACCGTATTTAACATATGTACAAGTCACAGACAGCCTTCTCAGACTCATTGAGACCGTATTTAACATATGTACGAGTCACAGACAGCCTTCTCAGACTCATTGAGACCGTATTTAACATATGTACAAGTCACAGACAGCCTTCTCAGACTCATTGAGGCCGTATTTAACATATGTACAAGTCACAGACAGCCTTCTCAGACTCATTGAGACCGTATTTAACATATGTACAAGTCACAGACAGCCTTCTTTTTAAAAACTCATTGAGGCCGTATTTAACATATGTACAAGTAATAGACAGCCTTCTCAGACTCATTGAGACCGTATTTAACATATGTGTACAAGTCACAGACAGCCTTCTCAGACTCATTGAGACCGTATTTAACATATGTACAAGTCACAGACAGCCTTCTCAGACTCATTGAGACCGTATTTAACATATGTACGAGTCACAGACAGCCTTCTCAGACTCATTGAGACCGTATTTAACATATGTACAAGTCACAGACAGCCTTCTCAGACTCATTGAGACCGTATTTAACATATGTACAAGTCACAGACAGCCTTCTCAGACTCATTGAGACCGTATTTAACATATGTACAAGTCACAGACACCCTTCTCAGACTCATTGAGACCGTATTTAACATATGTACAAGTCACAGACAGCCTTCTCAGACTCATTGAGACCGTATTTAACATATGTACAAGTCACAGACAGCCTTCTCAGACTCATTGAGACCGTATTTAACATATGTACAAGTCACAGACAGCCTTCTCAGACTCATTGAGACCGTATTTAACATATGTACGAGTCACAGACAGCCTTCTCAGACTCATTGAGACCGTATTTAACATATGTACAAGTCACAGACAGCCTTCTCAGACTCATTGAGACCGTATTTAACATATGTACAAGTCACAGACAGCCTTCTCAGACTCATTGAGACCGTATTTAACATATGTACAAGTCACAGACAGCCTTCTCAGACTCATTGAGACCGTATTTAACATGTGTACAAGTCACAGACAGCCTTCTCAGACTCATTGAGACCGTATTTAACATATGTACAAGTCACAGACACCCTTCTCAGACTCATTGAGACCGTATTTAACATATGTACAAGTCACAGACAGCCTTCTCAGACTCATTGAGACCGTATTTAACATATGTACAAGTCACAGACAGCCTTCTCAGACTCATTGAGACCGTATTTAACATATGTACAAGTCACAGACAGCCTTCTCAGACTCATTGAGACCGTATTTAACATATGTACAAGTCACAGACAGCCTTCTCAGACTCATTGAGACCGTATTTAACATATGTACAAGTCACAGACAGCCTTCTCAGACTCATTGAGACCGTATTTAACATATGTACAAGTCACAGACAGCCTTCTCAGACTCATTGAGACCGTATTTAACATATGTACAAGTCACAGACAGCCTTCTCAGACTCATTGAGACCGTATTTAACATATGTACAAGTCACAGACAGCCTTCTCAGACTCATTGAGACCGTATTTAACATATGTACAAGTCACAGACAGCCTTCTCAGACTCATTGAGACCGTATTTAACATATGTACAAGTCACAGACAGCCTTCTCAGACTCATTGAGACCGTATTTAACATATGTACAAGTCACAGACAGCCTTCTCAGACTCATTGAGACCGTATTTAACATATGTACAAGTCACAGACAGCCTTCTCAGACTCATTGAGGCCGTATTTAACATATGTACAAGTCACAGACAGCCTTCTCAGACTCATTGAGACCGTATTTAACATATGTACAAGTCACAGACAGCCTTCTCAGACTCATTGAGACCGTATTTAACATATGTACGAGTCACAGACAGCCTTCTCAGACTCATTGAGACCGTATTTAACATATGTACAAGTCACAGACAGCCTTCTCAGACTCATTGAGACCGTATTTAACATATGTACAAGTCACAGACAGCCTTCTCAGACTCATTGAGACCGTATTTAACATATGTACAAGTCACAGACAGCCTTCTCAGACTCATTGAGGCCGTATTTAACATATGTACGAGTCACAGACAGCCTTCTCAGACTCATTGAGGCCGTATTTAACATGTGTACAAGTCACAGACAGCCTTCTCAGACTCATTGAGACCGTATTTAACATATGTACAAGTCACAGACAGCCTTCTCAGACTCATTGAGACCGTATTTAACATATGTACAAGTCACAGACAGCCTTCTCAGACTCATTGAGACCGTATTTAACATATGTACAAGTCACAGACAGCCTTCTCAAACTCATTGAGGCCGTATTTAACATATGTACAAGTCACAGACAGCCTTCTCAGACTCATTGAGACCGTATTTAACATGTGTACAAGTCACAGACAGCCTTCTCAGACTCATTGAGACCGTATTTAACATATGTACAAGTCACAGACAGCCTTCTCAGACTCATTGAGACCGTATTTAACATATGTACAAGTCACAGACAGCCTTCTCAGACTCATTGAGACCGTATTTAACATATGTACAAGTCACAGACAGCCTTCTCAGACTCATTGAGACCGTATTTAACATATGTACAAGTCACAGACAGCCTTCTCAGACTCATTGAGACCGTATTTAACATATGTACAAGTCACAGACAGCCTTCTCAGACTCATTGAGACCGTATTTAACATATGTACAAGTCACAGACAGCCTTCTCAGACTCATTGAGACCGTATTTAACATATGTACGAGTCACAGACAGCCTTCTCAGACTCATTGAGGCCGTATTTAACATATGTACAAGTCACAGACAGCCTTCTCAGACTCATTGAGACCGTATTTAACATATGTACAAGTCACAGACAGCCTTCTCAGACTCATTGAGGCCGTATTTAACATATGTACAAGTCACAGACAGCCTTCTCAGACTCATTGAGACCGTATTTAACATATGTACAAGTCACAGACAGCCTTCTCAGACTCATTGAGACCGTATTTAACATATGTACAAGTCACAGACAGCCTTCTCAGACTCATTGAGACCGTATTTAACATATGTACAAGTCACAGACACCCTTCTCAGACTCATTGAGACCGTATTTAACATGTGTACAAGTCACAGACAGCCTTCTCAGACTCATTGAGACCGTATTTAACATGTGTACAAGTCACAGACAGCCTTCTCAGACTCATTGAGACCGTATTTAACATATGTACAAGTCACAGACAGCCTTCTCAGACTCATTGAGACCGTATTTAACATGTGTACCATTGAGCGTATTTAACATATGTCATGTCACAGACAGCCTTCTCAGACTCATTGAGACCGTATTTAACATATGTACAAGTCACAGACAGCCTTCTCAGACTCATTGAGACCGTATTTAACATATGTACAAGTCACAGACACCCTTCTCAGACTCATTGAGACCGTATTTAACATATGTACAAGTCACAGACAGCCTTCTCAGACTCATTGAGACCGTATTTAACATATGTACAAGTCACAGACAGCCTTCTCAGACTCATTGAGACCGTATTTAACATATGTACAAGTCACAGACAGCCTTCTCAGACTCATTGAGACCGTATTTAACATATGTACAAGTCACAGACAGCCTTCTCAGACTCATTGAGACCGTATTTAACATATGTACGAGTCACAGACAGCCTTCTCAGACTCATTGAGACCGTATTTAAACATATGTACAAGTCACAGACAGCCTTCTCAGACTCATTGAGACCGTATTTAACATATGTACAAGTCACAGACAGCCTTCTCAGACTCATTGAGACCGTATTTAACATATGTACAAGTCACAGACAGCCTTCTCAGACTCATTGAGACCGTATTTAGACATATGTACATATGTACAGTCACAGACAGCCTTCTCAGACTCATTGAGACCGTATTTAACATATGTACAAGTCACAGACAGCCTTCTCAGACTCATTGAGACCGTATTTAACATATGTACAAGTCACAGACAGCCTTCTCAGACTCATTGAGACCGTATTTAACATATGTACAAGTCACAGACAGCCTTCTCAGACTCATTGAGACCGTATTTAACATATGTACGAAGTCACAGACAGCCTTCTCAGACTCATTGAGACCGTATTTAACATATGTACAAGTCACAGACAGCCTTCTCAGACTCATTGAGACCGTATTTAACATATGTACAAGTCACAGACAGCCTTCTCAGACTCATTGAGACCGTATTTAACATATGTACAAGTCACAGACAGCCTTCTCAGACTCATTGAGACCGTATTTAACATATGTACAAGTCACAGACACCCTTCTCAGACTCATTGAGACCGTATTTAACATATGTACAAGTCACAGACAGCCTTCTCAGACTCATTGAGACCGTATTTAACATATGTACAAGTCACAGACAGCTTCTCAGACTCATTGAGACCGTATTTAACATATGTACAAGTCACAGACAGCCTTCTCAGACTCATTGAGACCGTATTTAACATATGTACGAGTCACAGACAGCCTTCTCAGACTCATTGAGACCGTATTTAACATATGTACAAGTCACAGACAGCCTTCTCAGACTCATTGAGACCGTATTTAACATATGTACAAGTCACAGACAGCCTTCTCAGACTCATTGAGACCGTATTTAAACATATGTACAAGTCACAGACAGCCTTCTCAGACTCATTGAGACCGTATTTAACATATGTACAAGTCACAGACAGCCTTCTCAGACTCATTGAGACCGTATTTAACATATGTACGAGTCACAGACAGCCTTCTCAAAGACTCATTGAGACCGTATTTAACATATGTACAAGTCACAGACAGCCTTCTCAGACTCATTGAGACCGTATTTAACATATGTACAAGTCACAGACAGCCTTCTCAGACTCATTGAGACCGTATTTAACATATGTACAAGTCACAGACAGCCTTCTCAAACTCATTGAGACCGTATTTAACATATGTACAAGTCACAGACAGCCTTCTCAGACTCATTGAGACCGTATTTAACATATGTACAAGTCACAGACAGCCTTCTCAGACTCATTGAGACCGTATTTAACATATGTACGAGTCACAGACAGCCTTCTCAGACTCATTGAGACCGTATTTAACATATGTACGAGTCACAGACAGCCTTCTCAGACTCATTGAGACCGTATTTAACATATGTACGAGTCACAGACAGCCTTCTCAGACTCATTGAGACCGTATTTAACATATGTACAAGTCACAGACAGCCTTCTCAGACTCATTGAGACCGTATTTAACATATGTACAAGTCACAGACAGCCTTCTCAGACTCATTGAGACCGTATTTAACATATGTACAAGTCACAGACAGCCTTCCAGACTCATGACTCATTGAGACCGTATTTAACATATGTACAAGTCACAGACAGCCTTCTCAGACTCATTGAGACCGTATTTAACATATGTACAAGTCACAGACAGCCTTCTCAGACTCATTGAGACCGTATTTAACATATGTACAAGTCACAGACAGCCTTCTCAGACTCATTGAGACCGTATTTAACATATGTACAAGTCACAGACAGCCTTCTCAGACTCATTGAGAGCCGTATTTAACATATGTACGAGTCACAGACAGCCTTCTCAGACTCATTGAGACCGTATTTAACATATGTACAAGTCACAGACAGCCTTCTCAGACTCATTGAGACCGTATTTAACATATGTACAAGTCACAGACAGCCTTCTCAGACTCATTGAGACCGTATTTAACATATGTACAAGTCACAGACAGCCTTCTCAGACTCATTGAGACCGTATTTAACATGTGTACAAGTCACAGACAGCCTTCTCAGACTCATTGAGACCGTATTTAACATATGTACGAGTCACAGACAGCCTTCTCAGACTCATTGAGACCGTATTTAACATATGTACAAGTCACAGACAGCCTTCTCAGACTCATTGAGACCGTATTTAACATATGTACAAGTCACAGACAGCCTTCTCAGACTCATTGAGACCGTATTTAACATATGTACAAGTCACAGACAGCCTTCTCAGACTCATTGAGACCGTATTTAACATATGTACAAGTCACAGACAGCCTTCTCAGACTCATTGAGGCCGTATTTAACATATGTACAAGTCACAGACAGCCTTCTCAGACTCATTGAGACCGTATTTAACATATGTACAAGTCACAGACAGCCTTCTCAGACTCATTGAGACCGTATTTAACATATGTACGAAGTCACAGACAGCCTTCTCAGACTCATTGAGACCGTATTTAACATATGTACGAGTCACAGACAGCCTTCTCAGACTCATTGAGACCGTATTTAACATATGTACAAGTCACAGACAGCCTTCTCAGACTCATTGAGACCGTATTTAACATATGTACGAGTCAAGTCACAGACAGCCTTCTCAGACTCATTGAGACCGTATTTAACATATGTACAAGTCACAGACAGCCTTCTCAGACTCATTGAGACCGTATTTAACATATGTACAAGTCACAGACAGCCTTCTCAGACTCATTGAGACCGTATTTAACATATGTACAAGTCACAGACAGCCTTCTCAGACTCATTGAGAGACCGTATTTAACATATGTACAAGTCACAGACAGCCTTCTCAGACTCATTGAGACCGTATTTAACATATGTACAAGTCACAGACAGCCTTCTCAGACTCATTGAGACCGTATTTAACATATGTACAAGTCACAGACAGCCTTCTCAGACTCATTGAGACCGTATTTAACATATGTACAAGTCACAGACACCCTTCTCAGACTCATTGAGACCGTATTTAACATGTGTACAAGTCACAGACAGCCTTCTCAGACTCATTGAGACCGTATTTAACATATGTACAAGTCACAGACAGCCTTCTCAGACTCATTGAGACCGTATTTAACATGTGTACAAGTCACAGACAGCCTTCTCAGACTCATTGAGACCGTATTTAACATATGTACAAGTCACAGACAGCCTTCTCAGACTCATTGAGACCGTATTTAACATATGTACAAGTCACAGACAGCCTTCTCAGACTCATTGAGACCGTATTTAACATAGTCACAGACAGCCTTCTCAGACTCATTGACAGCCGTATTAACATATGTACAGTCAGACAGCCTTCTCAGACTCATTGAGACCGTATTTAACATATGTACAAGTCACAGACAGCCTTCTCAGACTCATTGAGACCGTATTTAACATATGTACGAGTCACAGACAGCCTTCTCAGACTCATTGAGACCGTATTTAACATATGTACAAGTCACAGACAGCCTTTTCAGACTCATTGAGACCGTATTTAACATATGTACGAGTCACAGACAGCCTTCTCAGACTCATTGAGACCGTATTTAACATATGTACGAGTCACAGACAGCCTTCTCAGACTCATTGAGACCGTATTTAACATATGTACGAGTCACAGACAGCCTTCTCAGACTCATTGAGACCGTATTTAACATATGTACAAGTCACAGACAGCCTTCTCAGACTCATTGAGACCGTATTTAACATATGTACAAGTCACAGACAGCCTTCTCAGACTCATTGAGACCGTATTTAACATATGTACAAGTCACAGACAGCCTTCTCAGACTCATTGAGACCGTATTTAACATATGTACAAGTCACAGACAGCCTTCTCAGACTCATTGAGACCGTATTTAACATATGTACAAGTCACAGACAGCCTTCTCAGACTCATTGAGACCGTATTTAACATATGTACAAGTCACAGACAGCCTTCTCAGACTCATTGAGACCGTATTTAACATATGTACAAGTCACAGACAGCCTTCTCAGACTCATTGAGACCGTATTTAAACATATGTACAAGTCACAGACAGCCTTCTCAGACTCATTGAGACCGTATTTAACATATGTACAAGTCACAGACAGCCTTCTCAGACTCATTGAGACCGTATTTAACATATGTACAAGTCACAGACAGCCTTCTCAGACTCATTGAGACCGTATTTAACATATGTACAAGTCACAGACAGCCTTCTCAGACTCATTGAGACCGTATTTAACATATGTACAAGTCACAGACAGCCTTCTCAGACTCATTGAGACCGTATTTAACATATGTACGAGTCACAGACAGCCTTCTCAGACTCATTGAGACCGTATTTAACATATGTACAAGTCACAGACAGCCTTCTCAGACTCATTGAGACCGTATTTAACATATGTACAAGTCACAGACAGCCTTCTCAGACTCATTGAGACCGTATTTAACATATGTACAAGTCACAGACAGCCTTCTCAGACTCATTGAGACCGTATTTAACATATGTACAAGTCACAGACAGCCTTCTCAGACTCATTGAGACCGTATTTAACATATGTACAAGTCACAGACAGCCTTCTCAGACTCATTGAGACCGTATTTAACATATGTACAAGTCACAGACAGCCTTCTCAGACTCATTGAGACCGTATTTAACATATGTACAAGTCACAGACAGCCTTCTCAGACTCATTGAGACCGTATTTAACATATGTACAAGTCACAGACAGCCTTCTCAGACTCATTGAGACCGTATTTAACATATGTACAAGTCACAGACAGCCTTCTCAGACTCATTGAGACCGTATTTAACATATGTACAAGTCACAGACAGCCTTCTCAGACTCATTGAGACCGTATTTAACATATGTACAAGTCACAGACAGCCTTCTCAGACTCATTGAGGCCGTATTTAACATATGTACAAGTCACAGACAGCCTTCTCAGACTCATTGAGACCGTATTTAACATATGTACGAGTCACAGACAGCCTTCTCAGACTCATTGAGACCGTATTTAACATATGTACAAGTCACAGACAGCCTTCTCAGACTCATTGAGACCGTATTTAACATATGTACGAGTCACAGACAGCCTTCTCAGACTCATTGAGACCGTATTTAACATATGTACAAGTCACAGACAGCCTTCTCAGACTCATTGAGACCGTATTTAACATATGTACAAGTCACAGACAGCCTTCTCAGACTCATTGAGACCGTATTTAACATATGTACAAGTCACAGACAGCCTTCTCAGACTCATTGAGACCGTATTTAACATATGTACAAGTCACAGACAGCCTTCTCAGACTCATTGAGGCCGTATTTAACATATGTACAAGTCACAGACAGCCTTCTCAGACTCATTGAGACCGTATTTAACATATGTACAAGTCACAGACAGCCTTCTCAGACTCATTGAGGCCGTATTTAACATATGTACGAGTCACAGACAGCCTTCTCAGACTCATTGAGACCGTATTTAACATATGTACGAGTCACAGACAGCCTTCTCAGACTCATTGAGACCGTATTTAACATATGTACAAGTCACAGACAGCCTTCTCAGACTCATTGAGACCGTATTTAACATATGTACGAGTCACAGACAGCCTTCTCAGACTCATTGAGACCGTATTTAACATATGTACAAGTCACAGACAGCCTTCTCAGACTCATTGAGACCGTATTTAACATATGTACAAGTCACAGACAGCCTTCTCAGACTCATTGAGACCGTATTTAACATATGTACAAGTCACAGACAGCCTTCTCAGACTCATTGAGACCGTATTTAACATATGTACAAGTCACAGACAGCCTTCTCAGACTCATTGAGACCGTATTTAACATATGTACAAGTCACAGACAGCCTTCTCAGACTCATTGAGACCGTATTTAACATATGTACAAGTCACAGACAGCAGCCTTCTCAAACTCATTGAGGCCGTATTTAACATATGTACAAGTCACAGACAGCCTTCTCAGACTCATTGAGACCGTATTTAACATATGTACGAGTCACAGACAGCCTTCTCAGACTCATTGAGACCGTATTTAAACATATGTACAAGTCACAGACAGCCTTCTCAGACTCATTGAGACCGTATTTAACATATGTACAAGTCACAGACAGCCTTCTCAGACTCATTGAGACCGTATTTAACATATGTACACAGTCACAGACAGCCTTCTCAGACTCATTGAGACCGTATTTAACATATGTACAAGTCACAGACAGCCTTCTCAGACTCATTGAGACCGTATTTAACATAATTGTACAAGTCACAGACAGCCTTCTCAGACTCATTGAGACCGTATTTAACATATGTACAAGTCACAGACAGCCTTCTCAGACTCATTGAGACCGTATTTAACATATGTACGAGCGAGTCACAGACAGCCTTCTCAGACTCATTGAGGCCGTATTTAACATATGTACAAGTCACAGACAGCCTTCTCAGACTCATTGAGACCGTATTTAACATATGTACAAGTCACAGACAGCCTTCTCAGACTCATTGAGACCGTATTTAACATATGTACAAGTCACAGACAGCCTTCTCAGACTCATTGAGACCGTATTTAACATATGTACAAGTCACAGACAGCCTTCTCAGACTCATTGAGACCGTATTTAACATATGTACGAGTCACAGACAGCCTTCTCAGACTCATTGAGACCGTATTTAACATATGTACAAGTCACAGACAGCCTTCTCAGACTCATTGAGACCGTATTTAACATATGTACAAGTCACAGACAGCCTTCTCAGACTCATTGAGACCGTATTTAACAATGTTATCCACTAAATCATAGTCACAGACAGCCTTCTCAGACTCATTGAGACCGTATTTAACATATGTACAAGTCACAGACAGCCTTCTCAGACTCATTGAGACCGTATTTAACATATGTACGAGTCACAGACAGCCTTCTCAGACTCATTGAGACCGTATTTAACATATGTACAAGTCACAGACAGCCTTCTCAGACTCATTGAGACCGTATTTAACATATGTACAAGTCACAGACAGCCTTCTCAGACTCATTGAGACCGTATTTAACATATGTACGAGTCACAGACAGCCTTCTCAGACTCATTGAGACCGTATTTAACATATGTACAAGTCACAGACAGCCTTCTCAGACTCATTGAGGCCGTATTTAACATATGTACAAGTCACAGACAGCCTTCTCAGACTCATTGAGACCGTATTTAACATATGTACAAGTCACAGACACAGCCTTCTCAGACTCATTGAGACCGTATTTAACATATGTACAAGTCACAGACAGCCTTCTCAGACTCATTGAGACCGTATTTAACATATGTACAAGTCACAGACAGCCTTCTCAGACTCATTGAGACCGTATTTAACATATGTACGAGTCACAGACAGCCTTCTCAGACTCATTGAGACCGTATTTAACATATGTACAAGTCACAGACAGCCTTCTCAGACTCATTGAGACCGTATTTAACATATGTACAAGTCACAGACAGCCTTCTCAGACTCATTGAGATCGTATTTAACATATGTACGAGTCACAGACAGCCTTCTCAGACTCATTGAGGCCGTATTTAACATATGTAAAGTCACAGACAGCCTTCTCAGACTCATTGAGACCGTATTTAACATATGTACAAGTCACAGACAGCCTTCTCAGACTCATTGAGACCGTATTTAACATATGTACAAGTCACAGACAGCCTTCTCAGACTCATTGAGACCGTATTTAACATATGTACAAGTCACAGACAGCCTTCTCAGACTCATTGAGACCGTATTTAATAACATATGTACAAGTCACAGACAGCCTTCTCAGACTCATTGAGGCCGTATTTAACATATGTACAAGTCACAGACAGCCTTCTCAGACTCATTGAGACCGTATTTAACATATGTACAAGTCACAGACAGCCTTCTCAGACTCATTGAGACCGTATTTAACATATGTACAAGTCACAGACAGCCTTCTCAGACTCATTGAGACCGTATTTAACATATGTACAAGTCACAGACAGCCTTCTCAGACTCATTGAGACCGTATTTAACATATGTACAAGTCACAGACAGCCTTCTCAGACTCATTGAGACCGTATTTAACATATGTACAAGTCACAGACAGCCTTCTCAGACTCATTGAGACCGTATTTAACATATGTACAAGTCACAGACAGCCTTCTCAGACTCATTGAGACCGTATTTAACATATGTACGAGTCACAGACAGCCTTCTCAGACTCATTGAGACCGTATTTAACATATGTACAAGTCACAGACAGCCTTCTCAGACTCATTGAGACCGTATTTAACATATGTACAAGTCACAGACAGCCTTCTCAGACTCATTGAGACCGTATTTAACATATGTACAAGTCACAGACAGCCTTCTCAGACTCATTGAGACCGTATTTAACATATGTACAAGTCACAGACAGCCTTCTCAGACTCATTGAGACCGTATTTAACATATGTACAAGTCACAGACAGCCTTCTCAGACTCATTGAGACCGTATTTAAACATATGTACAAGTCACAGACAGCCTTCTCAGACTCATTGAGACCGTATTTAACATATGTACAAGTCACAGACAGCCTTCTCAGACTCATTGAGACCGTATTTAACATATGTACAAGTCACAGACAGCCTTCTCAGACTCATTGAGACCGTATTTAACATATGTACAAGTCACAGACAGCCTTCTCAGACTCATTGAGACCGTATTTAACATATGTACAAGTCACAGACAGCCTTCTCAGACTCATTGAGACCGTATTTAACATATGTACAAGTCACAGACAGCCTTCTCAGACTCATTGAGACCGTATTTAACATATGTACAAGTCACAGACAGCCTTCTCAGACTCATTGAGACCGTATTTAACATATGTACGAGTCACAGACAGCCTTCTCAGACTCATTGAGACCGTATTTAACATATGTACAAGTCACAGACAGCCTTCTCAGACTCATTGAGACCGTATTTAACATATGTACAAGTCACAGACAGCCTTCTCAGACTCATTGAGACCGTATTTAACATATGTACAAGTCACAGACAGCCTTCTCAGACTCATTGAGACCGTATTTAACATATGTACAAGTCACAGACAGCCTTCTCAGACTCATTGAGACCGTATTTAACATATGTACAAGTCACAGACAGCCTTCTCAGACTCATTGAGGCCGTATTTAACATATGTACAAGTCACAGACAGCCTTCCCAGACTCATTGAGACCGTATTTAACATATGTACAAGTCACAGACAGCCTTCTCAGACTCATTGAGACCGTATTTAACATATGTACAAGTCACAGACAGCCTCTCCAGACTCATTGAGACCGTATTTAACATATGTACAAGTCACAGACAGCCTTCTCAGACTCATTGAGACCGTATTTAACATATGTACGAGTCACAGACAGCCTTCTCAGACTCATTGAGACCGTATTTAACATATGTACAAGTCACAGACAGCCTTCTCAGACTCATTGAGACCGTATTTAACATATGTACGAGTCACAGACAGCCTTCTCAGACTCATTGAGACCGTATTTAACATATGTACAAGTCACAGACAGCCTTCTCAGACTCATTGAGACCGTATTTAACATATGTACAAGTCACAGACAGCCTTCTCAGACTCATTGAGACCGTATTTAACATATGTACGAGTCACAGACAGCCTTCTCAGACTCATTGAGACCGTATTTAACATATGTACAAGTCACAGACAGCCTTCTCAGACTCATTGAGACCGTATTTAACATATGTACAAGTCACAGACAGCCTTCTCAGACTCATTGAGATTTAACCGTATTTAGATATTAACATATGTACAAGTCACAGACAGCCTTCTCAGACTCATTGAGACCGTATTTAACATATGTACAAGTCACAGACAGCCTTCTCAACTCATTGACTCATTGAGACCGTATGTACACACAGACAGCCTTCTCAGACTCATTGAGACCGTATTAACATATGTACAAGTCACAGACAGCCTTCTCAGACTCATTGAGACCGTATTTAACATATGTACAAGTCACAGACAGCCTTCTCAGACTCATTGAGGCCGTATTTAACATATGTACAAGTCACAGACAGCCTTCTCAGACTCATTGAGACCGTATTTAACATATGTACAAGTCACAGACAGCCTTCTCAGACTCATTGAGGCCGTATTTAACATATGTACAAGTCACAGACAGCCTTCTCAGACTCATTGAGACCGTATTTAACATATGTACGAGTCACAGACAGCCTTCTCAGACTCATTGAGACCGTATTTAACATATGTACAAGTCACAGACAGCCTTCTCAGACTCATTGAGACCGTATTTAACATATGTACAAGTCACAGACAGCCTTCTCAGACTCATTGAGACCGTATTTAACATATGTACAAGTCACAGACAGCCTTCTCAGACTCATTGAGACCGTATTTAACATATGTACAAGTCACAGACAGCCTTCTCAGACTCATTGAGGCCGTATTTAACATATGTACAAGTCACAGACAGCCTTCTCAGACTCATTGAGACCGTATTTAACATATGTACAAGTCACAGACAGCCTTCTCAGACTCATTGAGACCGTATTTAACATATGTACAAGTCACAGACAGCCTTCTCAGACTCATTGAGACCGTATTTAACATATGTACAAGTCACAGACAGCCTTCTCAGACTCATTGAGGCCGTATTTAACATATGTACAAGTCACAGACAGCCTTCTCAGACTCATTGAGGCCGTATTTAACATATGTACAAGTCACAGACAGCCTTCTCAGACTCATTGAGACCGTATTTAACATATGTACAAGTCACAGACAGCCTTCTCAGACTCATTGAGACCGTATTTAACATATGTACGAGTCACAGACAGCCTTCTCAGACTCATTGAGACCGTATTTAACATATGTACAAGTCACAGACAGCCTTCTCAGACTCATTGAGACCGTATTTAACATATGTACAAGTCACAGACAGCCTTCTCAGACTCATTGAGACCGTATTTAACATATGTACGAGTCACAGACAGCCTTCTCAGACTCATTGAGACCGTATTTAACATATGTACAAGTCACAGACAGCCTTCTCAGACTCATTGAGACCGTATTTAACATATGTACAAGTCACAGACAGCCTTCTCAGACTCATTGAGACCGTATTTAACATATGTACAAGTCACAGACAGCCTTCTCAGACTCATTGAGACCGTATTTAACATATGTACAAGTCACAGACAGCCTTCTCAGACTCATTGAGACCGTATTTAACATATGTACAAGTCACAGACAGCCTTCTCAGACTCATTGAGACCGTATTTAACATATGTACGAGTCACAGACAGCCTTCTCAGACTCATTGAGACCGTATTTAACATATGTACAAGTCACAGACAGCCTTCTCAGACTCATTGAGGCCGTATTTAACATATGTACAAGTCACAGACAGCCTTCTCAGACTCATTGAGACCGTATTTAACATATGTACGAGTCACAGACAGCCTTCTCAGACTCATTGAGACCGTATTTAACATATGTACAAGTCACAGACAGCCTTCTCAGACTCATTGAGACCGTATTTAACATATGTACGAGTCACAGACAGCCTTCTCAGACTCATTGAGACCGTATTTAACATATGTACAAGTCACAGACAGCCTTCTCAGACTCATTGAGAACGTATTTAACATATGTACAAGTCACAGACAGCCTTCTCAGACTCATTGAGACCGTATTTAACATATGTACAAGTCACAGACAGCCTTCTCAGACTCATTGAGACCGTATTTAACATATGTACAAGTCACAGACAGCCTTCTCAGACTCATTGAGACCGTATTTAACATATGTACAAGTCACAGACAGCCTTCTCAGACTCATTGAGACGTATTTAACATATGTACAAGTCACAGACAGCCTTCTCAGACTCATTGAGACCGTATTTAACATATGTACAAGTCACAGACAGCCTTCTCAGACTCATTGAGACCGTATTTAACATATGTACAAGTCACAGACAGCCTTCTCAGACTCATTGAGACCGTATTTAACATATGTACAAGTCACAGACAGCCTTCTCAGACTCATTGAGACCGTATTTAACATATGTACAAGTCACAGACAGCCTTCTCAGACTCATTGAGACCGTATTTAACATATGTACAAGCGAGTCACAGACAGCCTTCTCAGACTCATTGAGACCGTATTTAACATATGTACAAGTCACAGACAGCCTTCTCAGACTCATTGAGACCGTATTTAACATATGTACAAGTCACAGACAGCCTTCTCAGACTCATTGAGACCGTATTTAACATATGTACAAGTCACAGACAGCCTTCTCAGACTCATTGAGACCGTATTTAACATATGTACAAGTCACAGACAGCCTTCTCAGACTCATTGAGACCGTATTTAACATATGTACAAGTCACAGACAGCCTTCTCAGACTCATTGAGGCCGTATTTAACATATGTACAAGTCACAGACAGCCTTCTCAGACTCATTGAGACCGTATTTAACATATGTACAAGTCACAGACAGCCTTCTCAGACTCATTGAGGCCGTATTTAACATATGTACAAGTCACAGACAGCCTTCTCAGACTCATTGAGATCGTATTTAACATATGTACAAGTCACAGACAGCCTTCTCAGACTCATTGAGACCGTATTTAACATATGTACAAGTCACAGACAGCCTTCTCAGACTCATTGAGACCGTATTTAACATATGTACAAGTCACAGACAGCCTTCTCAGACTCATTGAGGCGTATTTAACATATGTACAAGTCACAGACAGCCTTCTCAGACTCATTGAGATCGTATTTAACATATGTACAAGTCACAGACAGCCTTCTCAGACTCATTGAGACCGTATTTAACATATGTACGAGTCACAGACAGCCTTCTCAGACTCATTGAGACCGTATTTAACATATGTACAAGTCACAGACAGCCTTCTCAGACTCATTGAGATCGTATTTAACATATGTACGAGTCACAGACAGCCTTCTCAGACTCATTGAGATCGTATTTAACATATGTAAAGTCACAGACAGCCTTCTCAGACTCATTGAGACCGTATTTAACATATGTACGAGTCACAGACAGCCTTCTCAGACTCATTGAGATCGTATTTAACATATGTACGAGTCACAGACAGCCTTCTCGGACTCATTGAGATCGTATTTAACATATGTACGAGTCACAGACAGCCTTCTCAGACTCATTGAGACCGTATTTAACATATGTACAAGTCACAGACAGTCTTCTCAGACTCATTGAGACCGTATTTAACATGTGTACGAGTCACAGACAGTCTTCTCAGACTCATTGAGGCCGTATTTAACATATGTGCAAGTCACAGACAGCCTTCTCAGACTCATTAGTTCAATACAATATGAATGATCTAGCTTTATTTGTTGATGTTTCATGTGCCAAATTAATAGTTAACTATGGATACTTTTACCATAATTTTCCGTTTTGGTGACATAAGACAAAAACAATAATAATAATGAAATGTTTTATTCCCTCAAAAGAGCTCATCATTTCAACACGTGGAACCAAGGTATGTGAACCAGTTAGATCTATCAAGAGTTACTTCCCCTCATTTCACTCCCTCTGTGACAGGGTGAGACAAAGGGCTGTAACTCCGATAGATCCGACTAAGCAGTTAGATCAGGAACGTAAACTAGAGATACAAAAATGATATTTGTGTATGTGTTTATACCTTTATATCAGAAAGCATAAAACCTAGTGAACTAATTCAACAATCAATACGCACATGATAAGTACTGGCACTTCAATCTTATAAACTGCCAACCTACCTACTTAAAACAGTATTATACCAGTAACATTCCAGCACAGACTAGTTTTTCTCTGATAACTCAAGATTTTTCTACAACCAAACAGCCCCTACCTAGCCAGATAGGATGGACAACACGATTATATATAAACGGCTCTTAACTGGCATAATTATCTTCTGACAGACAATATTATACAGGTACAAATTATCCTCAAGTGTAGGAGAATGGTTCCCATAACACAGGTTCAAATTATACTCGAGTGTACATTACCATACAATTCGGTTCAATGCACCAGGAAAGGCAATCAAGGTATTAGTTCTAAATCCAGGATTCTACTGATGTTGTCTGATAATCTATATTAACAATAAGATTTATTTCAGTGTAGGAACTAATTAATATAACCCCCTACCCCCATTAATTCTGTTTATATCTAACAATGGATCAGTATTGTGCATCATTTCTAACATTTATTTCGTAAATCTGAAAAGCATAAACACAACAATGATTTCAATGATGAAATTAGCGTGATCATTGTAACTGAAACCGCCCATCTTATTAGTAGATATGACTATCTGAAATACAGATAATCAATACAAAGATGCAATAATATCAAAACTAATTATCAGGTACAGATGTCATTGTTTAAACATCAAATCTTATTTCTGTGAGTAGATGTAGTTCACAAACATCGCACAAAATGTCCCACACCATGGGAGGGGAGATAACTCCGAGTACTTACAGTCACATAGCAGTTGTTACCACCACAAGGGTAACACATGGTTTATATTTAAACAGATTGACAGATTATCTAAAAATGGGCAGTAAATGATAAAATATAGAATACTGTATAAAACATCAATGTGGAGACATAACAGACTGAAATGAGATTTACAACAAATTATATAATCCTAAATTATATGATGAAGACAAAATCTTTCTGCGGGAAAAGAAATCCTAATCAATAGGCCAATCAGTATGTGGTAAACAGATTATAAAGGCCCTACAAACCATTTCTATAAGCTTATGGCTAAGGAAGCAGATTTGTCTGCATATGCATATAACTACAATTAAATTACTGTACACACATAGAGGAGAACTATCAGTGTAACAAATAAACAATCCAAGTATTAACAATAGTGTATACATCCTTCAGAAACTTCATAAACACTTTAAAACAAAACTTCAACTTTCTATGTAACAATTCTATTGTAGCCTTAAAATAATATAGCAATAACATGTACCTATTTAACTAATATGGGACAAAACACACACCAATAACAATTATCATGTCCTAGAACAGTGGTTGGCATCCAACCACACTTCATTTTCAAAACAAACAAATAGCATCTTAAGCTTCTATATGTTAACGTACATCATATGCCTGGGCACAGGTTTTCTGCAAGTCAAACAAAATATCAGTGAATAATATCTATAAATCATATTAAAACACGAAACACTTGAGCTTAGCTTTACCGTGACATGGCAGTATGTCATTTGTTAGAAATTGAAATCAATGTTTAAAACAAATACAATGTATAAAAGGATATATGGAAATTCTAAAAGCACTGTGGGAGAGGTGATATGTAGAGATCCTTCAGTAGTTTAACAAGCATCGGTATGACTTCGCGTCAATTGTGGCTTCAAAGAGCATTTGGTTTCAATGATAAACTGCAATCACATTCAAATTCCCAGACTATTCATGAACTATTCATGAAGTTACTTTTCCTCTTTTTTTCCTATATTTGTTTTTAATGTTTAATTTCTTATTAGCCCATTATAATGAACATGGTCAATACCCAAAATATAATTTTGTCTTACCAAGGAGCATCCAGCTGTCTACAAGCCCATTACCAAAATATTCAAGGGGTTACTATCACTAATAGACATCCTATGATAGCTCCTAATGTTATATTTTATTGTACATACATTGTCACCTTCATCAGAACACTGACTTATGTGACAGGGTACACACCGTACATGTCATTGTCACATGTTCGCCATTTCTTTATTTCAGCATGACTGCCGTAGTATATTTATAGAGAGTTCTAGAAACACTAAAATCATCAAACCAAATGTTGGCATTATCATCCTAATCAAAAAATCTCAAAATGGGTAAAAAACAATACACCGACAGACATATGTTTATATAAACAATCAAATGACAAACTGGCAATCTTACTAGAGCACCAACCCATGAAAGCAGGCACTTAGAGAATGAACAGGTACACATCAACAGAGTAGTATTTAGGCCTTGGGATCCAATGTGTACAGCATTCTTCTTTATCAGTCAAAATCACTAGCTACAGATTAAACGTTATTCCTTGATGATGAATCAAACAGTTTTAAGGAATGTGAACCACTAATTAGATGTTTTAAACACAAAAGGCCAATGGGCCTTAATGGTCAGCTGAGTTCGGCTACAGAATGAATCAAAGACATATAAACACTATATATTGGCCCATCATGCCCTTGAAATCAGTCAGTGATTTTATATATTTGACTTTTTAATCTATGAAGATTATTTGGTTCCATCAAATCTGAATTCAGAAGAAAGATTTTGGAAATTTTAGCCCTTTTGGTCCCGACCCTCTGGTCCCTGGGGTTAGCCAGGACCATTTTTGATACCATGTTAAAATTCTATCTCAGGCTAATAATTCTGACCCAGTTTGACTCATTCCATATGAAAACTTAGCAAATAATGTTCATAATTGTGTTTTTCCTATATAAACTTAAGTAAATTTGATCCCCTCCAGAGGGGAAAATCTGAGATCCCAGTGCCATGAAATTCACAATTCTTGTGAAGAACCTTAAAACCTTTCAATTCATGAAGAGTATTTGATTCTACCACATCTGTGATGGAGAAGAAGATTTTTGAAATTTTATTCAATTTTACCCCTTTTGACCCCTCCCACAGCCCCCGGGGGATGGGGGTCATATAATTCACAATTTTGATTGGCCTTATGCCTTAGAAGGTTTGTGCAAAATTTCTGCGGTTTTGGAGAAGAAGTCGAAAAATGTAAATTATTGTCGCACGATTGACAACGATGGACAACGATGGACAAAAGGCGATTAGAATAGGTCACCATGAGACTTCCTCTCAAGTAACCTAATAAGACAATGCATGGTTGTCTGAAACAAATAGTAATACTGACAACTACAATCACAACAAGAGGCCCATGGGCCTTAACGGTCACCTGATTTCAGATACAGAATGAAACAAAGACATGCATATAAACACTATATATTGGCCCATCAGGCCCTTGAAGTCAGTCAGTGATTTTATAAATTTGACTTTTTAATCTATGAAGATTATGTGAATTCAGAAGAAAGATTTTTGAAATGTTATCCATTTTGACCCCTTTTGGCCCCGCCCCTCTGGTCCCTGGGGGTCGGCCAAGACCAATATGGATATGATGTTAAAATGCTATCTCAGGCTAATAATTCTAACCCAGATTGACTAATTTCCTATGAAAAATAGGCAAATAATGTTCATAAATGTGTTTTTCCTTTAAAAACTATAGTAAATTTGACCCCCTCCCCAGGGGAAAATCTGAGACCCCAGGGTCATATAATTCACAATTTTTGTAAAGGACTTTAAGACCTTTCCATCTATACAGAGTATTTGATTCAACCAGTTCCAGTATTTCAGAAGAAGATTTTTAAAGTTTTAGCCTATTTGACCCGTTTTGGCCCCATCCCTAAGGCCGCTGGGGATCAGTCATGGAAAATTTGTTGATAAGATTCAATGGCCATCACATAGGGATAATTCTGACAACAATTGACTAATTTCCTATTTTAATGACTAAATAATGTTCATTAATGTGTTTTTCCTATATAAACTAAAGTAAACTTAACCCCCTCCCCAGGGGGAAACATGAGACCCAAGGGTCATATAATTCACAATTTTCATAAAACACCTTAAGACCTGTCCATCTATGAAGAGTATTAGATTCTACTATTTCCAGTATTTAAGAAGAAGATTTTTAAAGTTTGAGCCTATTTGCCCCTTTTGGCCCCACCCCTCTGCGCCGAGGGGGTTGACCAGGACCAATATAGATATATGATAATAAAATGTTATCTCAGGCTAATAATTCTAAACAAGTTTCACACATTTTCTATGAAAATTGAGCAAAATATGCTCATAAATGTGTTTTCCCTATATAAACTATAGTAAACTTGACCCCCTCCCCAGGGGGAAACGTGAGACCCCAGGGTCATATAATTCACAATTTTCATAAAACACCTTAAGACCTGTCCATCTATGAAGAGTATGTGATTCTACCATTTCCAGTATTTAAGAAGAAGATTTTTAAAGTTTGAGCCTATTTGACCCCTTTTGACCCCGCCCCTAAGGCCCCTGGGGGTCAGTCATGGAAAACTGGTTAATAGGATTCAATAGCCATCTCATACTGATAATTCTGACAATATTTGACTCATTTCCTATTACAAATGATCAAATAATACTCAAAAATGTGTTTTCCCTATATAAACTATAGTAAACTTAACCCCCTCCCCAGGGGGAAACCTGAGACCCCAGGGTCATATAATTCACAATTTTTGTAAAGGACCTTAGGACCTTTCTATCTATGAAGAGTATTTAATTCCATCACATCTGTGAGTGGAGAAGAAGATTTTTGAAATTTTAGTCAATTTTACCCCTTTTGGCCCCTCCCATAGCTCCCTGGGGGGTGAGGATCATATAATTCACAATTTTGATTGGCCTTATGCCTTAGAAGGTTTGTGCAAAATTTCATTGAAATTGCTTCAGCAGTTTTGGAGAAGAAGTTGAAAATGTAAATTGTTTACGGACATACGACGCACGACGCACGACGGACGACGACGGACAAAAGGCGATTAGAATAGGTCACTTGAGACTTCGTCTCAGGTGACCTAAAAATCTGGAGTATGTACTACCTATAGTAAAGCCAGCCACCAACAACCATACCATAACATAAAGAAAAGTTAGTTTTCAAAATCAGAATTACCCTAAGATTTGGAGAAATACCATCGTCGGAGACTCACAGTTGATTGCACTACACTAAGCTACACTTCTCATCCATGGGACAGCTCGATCTCAAAGCTCTGCTTTCATCAAGTGCCATCTGATTGGCCCCGACAGATTACCTGCCGATTTTTTTAGCAAATGAGATTGGAGCTAACATCAGCTTCACAGAAGCTGTACATAATCAGCATTGATATCCATAAATAATCTCCCTCCAAACTGAAGAGTTCTCATTTTAAAAGAGTCTAGTTGATTGGTTTCTATTTATAGAGTGACGTCCTTGAAGCAGTGCTCCGAAATCGAGCTGTCCTACGGGTGTTATGTGTAGCATAGTGGAATGCAATCAACCTTGGGTCTCTGACGATGGAGAAATACATTGTCAATGAACTGTAGAGCTCTATAAAATCAGTACTGACATTTTCTGATTACAAAAATCATCCATAACAGATTTAAGGTAATATCAATAACAGTGAAAAATCAAAGTAAATTTGTCTATACTATACCAAAATGATTTCAGAAACTGGGATACGATTTATTCATCATCTGATCACAATCACTTGTCAGAGATTTCTCACAGTAAGAAGATAAGAATATAACCACTGAATAATGATTTATATTTTTTTATCTATACAATATTTTCAAATAATTTTATATGTTGCTATGCTTCAGCTTGCATTTCATATTAATTCAATATCTAACAACTTAATAAAGAATATCAAAGTTTTTAATCAATTCTAAGGTGTTTGATCTGAAGAAATCTCGACTAAAAAAATTTCAATTTTATTACAGCATGTAAATTTGGTTGTGAAATGAGGGATGAAAGGCGAGTTGTCTCCCCTGTATTATGTTGTGCTGCCAAAATTTACAAAAGCTACCTTCTAGATCTGGGATCTACATTTTTGTCCTGTGAATGTGCGAGCTGATGACCTTCATGTCAAGGCTTACTTGGTTATATATATTTTTTTTTTGTAAACAAAAATGTTCCCTAATTCGCACCACCTCAGTGAAGAAAATTTACCCTTAACACTTTAATTATGTGTACATAAAGCTCTATCCAAATTAATCAAAGAATTAAGATTAAATCAGATGTTTTTGAAAAATGTATATGTAAAATCTTTGCAATAAATCTTAACATAAACATTTTCACTAGCTTTTATACAAGGCTGAGATACCTTCATTAAATAACAAACAGATTATACTGATGTTTTAGTTTTACATGCTGAAAAAGCGACCGAAATCACAGTTCTACCTCAATCAATAATAATAGCTATAAGATAAAACTACATCTGTTTGTATGAAATGTTTTACATTATAGATACAAACACACAGAAATATACAAGTTTCCAAACAACAAGCAATAATATCTTCATTAACGATCTTAATAATTACATTCATTAAACTTTGCATCGCTGACTATTGGCACATAGCAGATTAACCTCCAATCTTTATAATATCTAGAAATCTAAATCAAGGCATCTCTCTCTCTCTCTTCAGGATCTCTTGCTTCGCTTAGATGTCTTTGTTTCTTTGTGACTTTTCTTCTTCTTCACCTTATGTTTATGTTTCGACTTTTTAGGCCGCGATTTTTTATCAGCGTTTTCAGTGTCTGAGTGTTCACTTTCACTGCTGCTGATGTGATGGTGCCTGTACACGCGGGTAGAATTCTTTGTCGCACGGTGATAGTACGTCTGTGTTGGAGATTTCTTCTCCTCTTCGTTTTCTTTGGTATTGTTTTCCTGTTGTTCCTCTGATCCAGACTCCTCATCTGATGACGAGGACGAGGACGGGTCCCTTTTCCGTTTACGAGACAAGGGTCGTTCAATGGAACTTGATGGCTCAAGACGGGGTGCATCGGGGAAAACCCTATAATAAATAACAGACATGAAAAAAGAACAAAAAGTGATCATTATTAATTCCTGTTGAGGTAACCGACAAAGTCTAAAGAGAAAATTAAAGGATTCATGAACTGTACAAAAAATATCAAACAAGGAGCCGCAAAGCTTGGCATTATCCCCCGCGCCCAGTTGTATTTTTTAATAAATTTCCATGGTAACAGAAAAAGTATTGAAAATGGAAGGTTCCCATTAGAAAAAGGCACAACTAGAGCACTAGCCTAACATGTACAGAAAGTTTCGTGTAGCCAAATTGAACGGTTTTTGAGTTATAGCCCGGAATAGAAAGGAAACTTTAATAATATGGTATTTTTGAATAAGTTTCCATGGTAACAGAAAAAGTATCGAAAATGAAAGGTTCCCATTAGCAAAAGGCACAACTAGAGCACTAGCCTAACATGTACAGAATGTTTCGTGTAGCCAAGTTGAACGGTTTTCGAGTTATAGCCCGGAATAGAAAGGAAACTTTAATAATATGGTATTTTTTAATAAGTTTCCATGGTAACAGAAAAAGTATTGAAAATGGAAGGTTCCCATTAGAAAAAGGCACAACTAGAGCACTAGACTAACATGTACAGAAAGTTTCGTGTAGCCAAGTTGAACGGTTTTCGAGTTATAGCCCGGAATAGAAAGGAAACTTTAATAATATGGTATTTTTGAATAAGTTTCCATGGTAACAGAAAAAGTATCGAAAATGAAAGGTTCCCATTAGCAAAAGGCACAACTAGAGCACTAGCCTAACATGTACAGAAAGTTTCGTGTAGCCAAGTTGAACGGTTTAGGAGTTATAGCCCGGAAACGATACTCGGACGGACGGACGGACGCACGGACAGAGCCCAAATCAATATCCCCCGCAAACGCGTTTCGCGGGGGATAATCATAAACAATCTGTCAGGCCCTGATATAACTAGAGACTTTGGAGTCAATGACCATTAATTAAACTCACTTGTTTGGTAACCCATATTTACAAATTGGTGTGATAATTAGGTGGGGGGTCCAAACATATCAAATGCAGTAACTAGAAATTTACGCTAATTAGGAGAAGTTCATTTGATTGAGAAAATTTCCCCCATGCATAATAATTTGTAAACTTGGTGAAAAATTCGAATCATGAAGGCGGATAAGAAGAGCTTTCAATTTATTTTATTTCTTATTCAAGCAATTTATAAATGACAGGTAGGAACGACATTTAACTTTAAAAGAATGATTGATCATTTTGGTGTGTAAATGTTTTGATTTTATAAAACATTTGTTATTTGTAATCTGGACTTTATCTCCGCGACATACGATGATTTCATCCAAACAAGAATACAATAATAAGAGATAGGAAAACACTTTGCATTAGCAAACAAACAACTGATATATACGTGTAATACCTTGAACATTTTTTTTTTTACAAAATACTTATAATTACACCGTCCCGTTAAATGTAAGTCTTATACATATAATCAGAAAACAAAAGACCTATAGCCTGTCCCGCATCCGGTTGTTCACGGATTGTTGTACAACTGGTACATCTATGTATAAAAGCATGGATCAAATTGGTCAGATTAAAGGGACAATTGAAGTTAATTAATGGTAGTCTGAACTTATGATATAATGATATGTATTCAGATTTTATATTCATGCAGTATACAGACTGAAACTTATGATATAGTGATATGTATTCAGATTTTACATTCATGCAGTATACAGACTGAACTTATGATATAATGATATGTATTTAGATTTCACATTCATGCAGTATACAAACTGAACTTATGATACAATGATATGTATTCAGATTTTACATTCATGCAGTATACAGACTGAACTTATGATATAATGATATGTATTCAGATTTCACATTCATGCAGTATACAGACTGAACTTATGATACAATGATATGTATTCAGATTTTACATTCATGCAGTATACAGACTGAACTTATGATATAATGATATGTGTTCAGATTTTACATTCATACATAGCCCGAGATACTCTGGCCCTGACACCAGACTTAGACATTATAACAGATAGATGTCTGGCGTAGGGCCAGAGCGCAGTAGTACTCGAAAACCTTAGAATAAGCCGATAACGTTTTGTATCGGGCCAGGTCATCTCCGATTCAGACTTCTTACAGAATATTACCACCGAGAATCGCCACTTACCTTGGTCTTTTCAACAAATGAATAATTTATCTATTCATAGTCATCAATTTCATCACATATGCACGTTCTATAGTGTCAACACAGTAGTTTCTTTTCCGCAACTTTAAATTTCCCTCGTCGTCGTCGCCATTTTCTCGTAGTATGCAAATCACCTTTAATCTCGACGGATTGCTTTATTTGGGTAGATATAATATTCATTTGTTTAATAGACTAAGGTTAGTGATGCTTCTCGGTGGTCAGTCTGAATCGGAGATGACCTGACCCGATACCAAACGGTGTCGGCTTATTCCAGGTTTTCGAGTACTACTGCGCTCTGGCCCTACGCCAGACATCTATCTGTTATGATGTCTAAGTCTGGTGTCAGGGCCAGAGTATCTCGGGCTAATTCATACAGTATACAGACTGAACTTATGATATAATGATCTGTATTCAGATTTTACATTCATGCAGTATACAGACTGAACTTATGATATAATGATCAGGGTTTTTGCCAGGCCTTTATAGGGTCCGGTAAACGGACCCATTCCCAATTGAAAAATAGCACTGTATTTTCCCAAATTCAGTCACTATTTTCCCAATCATGGCATTAAGTTAAAACCGCAAATGATGTCTCAATATACCTCCGGTATCGGTTATTGATATAAAATGTCCTGTACGAGTCCATTCCACATAGGAAACATCATTTTTTAATAGTTTACGTTGGCGGAAGCACCCCGATTTCAGTGGCAAAGTTCCACAATTTTTTGGACTTTGCAATCAAACACACCCAAAAAATGGCAGCCATGACAGGTGAGTCGGCAGGCCGAGACCGCAGGAAAACTAACCAGGGTACGGACGCAAAACATCAACCAGACATAAAAATAGGATTATAAATGGCAATCACCAATTCATTAACACCTCAGGCAACACAACACCTCATCTTGGGTCCTGTCAGTTGGTATTTTTGGCACGTGGCCAGAGGTTTTGTCTGCTGCTATTTAATTTGTTAAGTATCGGTTGTAAATTAAAATTTTTGTTTGAATCCATACATTGTAGTTTGTGTGTAAATGTAGTATATTTCATTTTCAAACGTCTTTGACAATTTACATAGGCCTCATGTACTTGCATTTTACCATATTTTCTGCATTGATCAGTTACATTTGTACTACTTTGGACGCTCCATCGCCGACAGAGCATAAACAATAGGCCTACTCATCATTTGAACAATAATTTGTGTTTAATCGTGTATGTATATGTCTCATTATCACCAAAAATAATATAACATATTTTTTTTTCCTTTTGGTGCATGCATAATCAGTACTTTATTTGATATGCCACAGATATTTTTTGGGATGCAATTAATTATTTTCATATTTTTATCTTGAAGTAAAAGTAGAAGCTCAAACTTTTTAATGGTGGTAATGGTGTACAGAAAGCAACTTTTGTAACTGAACAAAAATACTAATTCGTCTGCTCTTTTCATTTTGATAGAGAGAAAAAAACTGTTTGTCAGCGGTGGAGTATCTTTAACATGCATTATAAATTACATACAGCATCAAAAATAATTAAAATTTATCATATTTTTTTATTTATTTTTTGAGTCAGACTTAAATTAAAATGATGATGATAATTTCCCAATTTTTCAAAAACACTGACAATATTTTCCCAACTTTTGTTCAGGGTCCTTTTCCCAAAATAGCTGGCAAAAACCCTGATGATATGCATTCAGATTTCCCATTCATGCAGTATACAGACTGAACTTATGATATAATGATATGTATTCAGATTTTACATTCATGCAGTATACAGACCATAATAATCTAATGTCAAACAGGAATCAAGGGAGGGGAACCAACAGATCTTGATAATTTACGCAAACGTCATTAAATTGTGAAATATAGAATCATCGAAAAAATAAGAGCTGCATGATTCTACTATGTGTTTAAGAGGGCTCTGTATCCATTAAGATCCTCCTGTCGATCAAGAAGATGAACCACAACACTTATAGCAGGACGTTGGTTATTAAGAACTTCTCCTTCTTGATTTTTCTTTTGTCACCCCACGCATATAGTTTACTGAAGAAAGTCGTGAAATTAACCACTCGCAAAAATATCCACGTTTACAGTGAGGAGATTTAAGAGCAAACTCTGACATCCTGGTAGTCTTAGAATGCAAAAGTGATAAATATTATAGAAATGAGACATTACATTAGCAACAGAGAAATAAATCTGCTGTTGTTATAATACTTACCGCCGAAGAATGATCACTGCTCTTCTCTCTACAATATCTTGTGGCCGGATGCAATGTGTGATGTGATCAGCCGCATAATCACTGCAAAACGAATCAGAAATATTGAAAGAAAGTCATTGTGGAATAAATAGGGCAGTATCATTTACAAGTGGCTCAGGGTCCAATGACTGTGAATATGACACAATATGTTTACAAGGGCAGGTCACCATGTGAATGATTATGGCCTTCAAACTCTTTCACTCGGGTCGAGACACCCCCCCCCCCCATGTAAAATTGTATTAGATTCCACCAATAATGAAGTCAATCCAATGTGGGGTTTCCAGATCCAAAACAACACGGTATAAGTATTTTAACAAGAAAGGAGCAAATGTATTCTCCAGACTAGGATTCGAACCCGGGACCTCCAAACACTAGCCGAATGCTTTATTGCTGAGCTACGTACTTGATTACCACGATGTCGATTGACACAGTCAAATCCCGCTTCAGTATGATTTAACATTGATTAGGCCATTTTTTTTTTATTTATGTCTGTTTAGGGTTACATTGACAAAAAAATTAGGGTTGGTAGGTTGGGATATTTTTTTTTTTTTTATAGTGTCTTTCACTCTAAAATAATGGCCGGAACTGGAGTCTGAGATTGAAATCCGGGGAGGGGAAATAGGGTCGGGGGTAAAAATTATGGTAGGTCTAAAACAGACACATTATTTTTTTTGGCCATAGTCCCATCTTCCGCTGAATGCAATTTCAAATTTTGTTGTCACAAATTTTGCGACATCATAATTACCCGAAGGTGGGACTAATTTACTGTAAATTGTATTGTACTCTGACCACATCATCTTGGGATCTTGAAACCTTCATATTTCGCTACAAATATGTGCTAAAGTATAGGACTAATTTGAACAGCATTCGGCTGATGCTCTGATGTCCTGGGCTCAAATTCAATCTTATTGAAATTAGACTTTTATTTCTGCTCCACTACGATGCTCTACGTTACGCTCCAATACAAAATCTAACAAACTCTCCGTTCAAGGTCACCTCAGCATGACCCTTCAGTGAGCCAAGCAGCGTGTCGCCTATGAAATCTTCATTATCATTGAATCTATAGGAAGTATAAACAGCTATAGGCTATTACAGTATCTCACAAGATGTTCCAATTCTAGGCCAGGGGTCATGCTGAAGTGACCCTAAACCAGGAGTTGTTTGATCTTTCATTGGAGCGTACCATCACAGGAGTTTGATGTTATGGCAATACTATTCAGTACAAAACACAAAAATCTGCAAACTTTCAAAATGACATGGTATTAATCTTATTGCGATGGGCAGAGATTTCATTATCTTTCAGGAGAGGCGGTACAATTGCAATTTCAGAGTGTACTTTTCTATATCATCTGTATGCTATCTAATGTAATTTAGCCCAAATCAGGCGGTACCACAGCCAGGTTCAACAGGCAAAAAGTATCAGTATATTGAAACCCCTGGATCTTATTGTATACTCGGCGCGGTTACACATTAAGACATTACTCAGAGCAAACTTTACATAACTTTTACTGAAGGAGGTCAAAAGTTTTTTTTAAGTTTGGCCAGTGAAGCATTTCATTCCTGGTCCTTTTACATATATAGTACATAGGGGTATTTTTTATATACATTTATATTACATATTATTTAAAGAGACGTCAAACTCCTGTGGTTTCATAGAGCATTGTAGAATTGTAATGGAGCGGAATTACAAGTCTAATTTTAATTAGATTGGTTTTTTAATGTATACCAATAGGAAATTACATATATGCATGTATATGCGAAGATTACCTAATAAGAGTTACATGACCCTTCTTCACTGGCAGGCATAGCACTGGCTTGGAAACGCGTATCGGACGAAACGAAAACCTGCAACCAAAGCTAAGAACACTGTCACTGAAAAACGATACAGATACAATTGGTCTGTCAAAAATGTGAGGGGGGTCTATATGAGACACAATGCACCCCCCGGGCAAGTAGTCATTGATGACAGCACTATTGAAGAACCCAGCGGGTATTATTTTGGCATCATACATTGGTTTAACGACTAGCTTTAGAATCCAGTCTGGGATTTCGTCCACTTCGCCTTTAGGATACAACCTCTCCATACCAGGGCCTTTTTTGGCTAACTGTGACCCATACGTGTATCCTTCCCCGAAGAAATATTTATTTCTCAAAGGTGCCCTATCAACTGTGTGTTCTTTATAGTCGCCATGCTTAGCATGCTTCACAACAGAGTCTATTTTCTCCTCAATAACTTTACACTCTTCAGATGAAAACAAGCTACGTTGCTTGATACCTGCGTTGACTTTACGCAGTTCGTCCTCCCTTGACAGTTCATGTCTGTTATTTCTGTTCCGAGGTGAATTATATTTATCTGAACCATAGTGTTTCCGTTTGGAATCCGACTCTCTACTTCTGCCATATTCCACGGAGCGATAATGTGGCGACTGCAGTTTATGCCGCAGATCTCGATACGAGTCGGCCATCTTCCCTGTGAAATATCCCACAGTTCCCTGATATAAACACACATCTCGCGGGAAAACTGACACGTGGTTTGAGTTTGGTGTCGCGCGAATTATCTAAAATTACATAAACGTATATATCTGATATTACTGTATACCTTGCATGATGTTTAGAATCCACATGCGCGTCCATCATGATGAACAATGGCGATTACATAGATTTATATAAGTTAAAATAACTTCTTAAATGATTTTAAAAGTAATCAAAATTAATTTGGTTGGGGTTAACATCAGGGTCATTTGCGTTGCGTGTTGTTACACAGGGATATGAGAATTCTAGTTACAGAACCATGGACCCACCAGAGTGCCATTAAACCTTTTTTTTTAAATATGCGTTTTATGGGGTAGGTACTATGTAGTATGATTTTTACCTATTTTTGATCTAGACCCCATAGATTTACCTATTTTTGATCTACATGTAGATCCCATAGATTTACCTATTTTTGATCTAGACCCCATAGATTTACCTATTTTTGATCTAGACCCCTATATTTACCTATTTTGATCTAGACCCCATATATTTACCTATTTTTGATCTAGACCCATAGATTTACCTATTTTGATCTAGACCCCATAGATTTACCTATTTTTGATCTAGACCCCATAGATTTACCTAATTTTGATCTAGACCCCATAGATTTACCTATTTTTGATCTAGACCCCTAGATTTACCTATTTTGATCTAGACCCCATAGATTTACCTATTTTGATCTAGACCCATAGATTTACCTATTTTGATCTAGACCCCATAGATTTACCTATTTTTGATCTAAACCCCTAGATTTACCTATTTTGATCTAGACCCCATAGATTTACCTATTTTGATCTAGACCCCATAGATTTACCTATTTTGATCTAGACCCATAGATTTACCTATTTTTGATCTAGACCCCATAGATTTACCTATTTTTGATCTAGACCCCATAGATTTACCTATTTTTGATCTAGACCCCTAGATTTACCTATTTTTGATCTAGACCCCTAGATTTACCTATTTTGATCTAGACCCCATAGATTTACCTATCTAGATCCCTAAAACGCATATTTAAAAAAATGTTTTGAGGGCACTCTGGTGGGTCCATATTTCTGTAACTAATTCCCAGATCCCTTGATGTTGTCTTCTTGCCATTTCACTGAAGCATGCCGCTCGAAGATTTGCTTTGATAGGGTCATCTCGAGTATGAAATAGTTGTTGTGTGTTATAGGAGACTACGGTACATATTCGTATTGTGTCTTCTTGTATGAGTTGAGGGGTTTAACGTACCGTAACGTATAATTCGTTTCCGGGAACGAGGCCTTCTTGTATTGGAACCTTTGCTCTATTATAGTGTTATATCACTGAAGCATGCCGCCGAAGACAACCCACCATATCGCATTATATAACTGTCAGCTAGGGGACAGAACCCATCTAGCCTTCCTCACTGGGTGGTGTAAAGGGGGCGACTTTAGAGTATTGAAAGTAAGTAATGGGGAAAGAAAAGATAAGATTCAAAATTTAGTTGCCTTTTAAGATATCGTGCATTAGGGGCAGCAGGTACAATTCTAACCAAGGACACCAAACAACAAGCTGTACCCTATCCCACTGTATCCGGTCACAAACAGGCGATCAGTTAAAACAACAAGCTGTACTCTATCCCACTGTATCCGGTCACAAACAGGCGATCAGTTAAAACAGCAAGTTGTACCCTATCCCACTGTATCCGGTCACAAACAGGCGATCAGTTAAAACAACAAGCTGTACCCTATCCCACTGTATCCGGTCACAAACAGGCGATCAGTTAAAACAACAAGTTGTACTCTATCCCACTGTATCCGGTCACAAACAGGCGATCAGTTAAAACAGCAAGTTGTACCCTATCCCACTGTATCCGGTCACAAACAGGCGATCAGTTAAAACAGCAAGCTGTACCATATCCAGTCACAAACAGGCGATCAGTTAAAACAGCAAGTTGTACCCTATCCCACTGTATCCGGTCACAAACAGGCGATCAGTTAAAACAACAAGTTGTACTCTATCCCACTGTATCCGGTCACAAACAGGCGATCAGTTAAAACAACAAGTTGTACTCTATCCCACTGTATCCGGTCACAAACAGGCGATCAGTTAAAACAACAAGTTGTACCCTATCCCACTGTATCCGGTCACAAACAGGCGATCAGTTAAAACAGCAAGTTGTACTCTATCCCACTGTATCCGGTCACAAACAGGCGATCAGTTAAAACAACAAGTTGTACTCTATCCAGTCATAAACAGTTAAAATTTTAAGCCTGCGATTATGGTCGGTAGACAATAGTATTAAACAGTGTGCATCTTCGGTGTTGTGCTTTTTTCATCACAAAATATTAAGCGCAAGATGGTTAAGTAGATATTATATACAATATGCAGTAGATATTACATACAATATGCATTTAATAGCTTGAAGCTATGGCTAATAGAAAGTATGGTAAAAGAATGCCACTAATACTCGCGAATTATGGGAAAGGGAAACAACTCTTGTGATCTTGTGTAAACCTAGACAAACATTGAAATAACACAGAAAAACTTGGGGACATGAACCAATGGAAACAAAAACTAGTTCCCAAATAATTTATCATTTGAATTTAAATGAATTTCCATCAATTGAAAAAAATGACCAATATGTGTATGCACTTTGATTTATCAAAACATTGTCTGTTTCATTGTCATCAAAAGGTATCTTCTTTATCCAGAAGTAAACATTGAACCTTAGGTGATATTTTTGTAATGAATTACAACTAATGTGCTGTATGTTTAAAAAATAAAACTATCAACTGCACACATACAACCGGCTTTTGTTAATCGTTTGTGTATTGGGTTTACTTACAAGGAGCTATTCGCCGCATGACTGAACACGAAAGCTATTATTTGGGTAACAAGTGCATGTGAAATAGATGAAGCGTGTCGAGGAATTGACCAATCAGCGAAGTGTTTGTCCCTAAGTATCACAGTATTGAGGCGCGGCACCGGTTATCAGACAGCAGTCGACGGCCTGTGTGTATAACAGAGGGGTGGGTACTACTGGCTGGTTAGTGTTCAGCTGAGCGGCGAATGCAGTAGCCGTGTTTTACTTGTCTCGTGGATACAACAGTCAGTCCATCACAATGTCGGAGACAAATGGACTTAACGGACACAGCAAGGATGTTGTTACGGAATTCTCATGGAAAGTGGGATTACTGAATTGCCACTCGAAATACATGACGGCTGAGAGTTTCGGAGAGGTGAATGTTGGAGGTTCATCTTTGAAGAAAAAACAAATCTGGACCATTGAACATGACACGGTTAACGAAGGAGAAATTTATCTCAGAAGTCCACAAACATTGGAAGAATCGTACATAATGCCCGATAAACATGGAAACGTATCTCTAAAGGAAAAGAACGCTGACTGTAAGTTTGTGGTGGAGTACGGTAGTGGTGAGTTTTCTGGGTTTTGGTCTTTCCGTAGTGTCGCACATAATTCTCTGCTCGGGTCCGGAGACGGTGATGGAATCAAGTGCTTCAATAAGGGTAAGCCTACAAAGATGGAGTTCTGGACAGTCCAGTTGTCCATTCATCCTCAGGTCAACATCAGACAGTTACGGAGAAATCGGTACGCTCAACTCTGCAACGACGAACTACAGTTTACGGAAACCATTCCCTGGGGAGCACAAGCGCTCATTATCCTAGAATTCCACAAAGGGAAATACGCTCTGAGAACCAGTGATGATAGATATCTAAATAATGATGGAAGTTTGTCCGAGGAATGTTTAGACACATCAAAGTTCACATTAGAAATCCATTTTGGAAAGGAAAAGACAACACGCGTCGGTTTGGCGTTTAAGGACCATGAACAACGTTACCTTACAGCTATCGGAACCTCTGCTACAATGAAAGCCAGGAATCTGACCGTTTCTAAGGACGAACTTTTCGCTATAGAGGATTCAGATCCCCAAGTTGTGTTTATATCAGATGCTGGCAAGATGGTGTCCGTAAAACAAGGTACGTATCGCATACAGAGTGTGCATTGTTAAAAAAATATATAACTTGCAAACATAAAGCTCATATTGTCAGGAAACAATACATCTTTTACTACAGAGCATCAACAATTTCTGGGTTACGGTGCATTGATATTGGAGTCTGGTACGATTAACGTCCTTGACCATGTAAGTACACAAGGTTTAGTTTACATATAGTTTTAACGTCCTATTAACAGTCAGTGTCATTCAGAACGTCCGCGAACCACGTGATAGAGTTGACAGCACCTAAGTTATTGTACCAATTTTACTAATGACCACCCAAACTTACTGTTGACCACCCAGGCTAGCCTGACTGTTGTTGGGACAAGACAAACCTTACTCTACTTGATGCAGACAGACGCTGGCCACGTAACATTGCACGTGCAACACTCCGTCTAGTGCTTCACGCGCCATTGTTTAGGGAATGACGGCTGCTGATGCCGTCACCAGGGTAGATGACTCATGACCTACCCTCGACACCAAATCTCTTACTATGGGGCTACAGGGACGTGCCATAGTCATTGTACATTTTGATAACAAAGGGAAGGTATACCGTCTAACATAATGGTAAATCGAGTAGGCGAAATCATTAAATAAATGCATGATTATGACAACACTTACTACAAGCACGTTTTCGGTTGTTCACAAGGTATTTAATTCCTATGTAAATACTTTAATCGGTGTTTCTGTAATCGCGGCTGATTTCTGTCTACATATGACGAGGGATGTGTAGACATTACACTTGTATGTGCGTGCTTGTCAATATTAAAGAACGACTTCACGGAACAGTAGTTTTTATTTCGGGACGACAAGCTGTCCTAACACATTGTGTGCGCCAATCCAGGAAGTGTAGCCGAGTATCGATCGGGTCACAGACGCTGACGGCTACTGGTCATAAGCCTTACTGATCAACAGGTTACGGCACGAGGCTCATGTTTTCGTCTGCCTTGGTTAAACAGTTATGTCACTAAATCGGGAATTAATATGTTTGGCGCCTCTCAACTTTTACCTGTCATTGCAACAATGTGTGTTGAAATTGCATGCTCCTTACAACTGGTTGTGGAGCCATAAATAAATAAGTTTTAAAACACGAAGTTATGTGTGATAAAACATTGTTTTGGGTAAAGAAATTAATAAAACGAGGCAAGGTATTTCCGGACATGTGCAATATTCCCATAACTATACATTAGGTATTAACCTTGCATGATTGTAAAAGGCGACTAATTTTGGTATCTTACTTTTTATTTTCACAACTTATTCTTCACCCATTTTGGCATGAAGCTAAGCGTTCGCCCCTGTGAGGAAGGCTCTAGATTCTGCTCTGTGGCCGAGACGAAATATAGTCGATAAAATGGTAGACACGACGTAATGTTTCCATAGTGTCTCGCCGTGCTGTTCCTTCAAAATTGTTGGGAGTCCGCGAATACACTAGTCACAACATGTACTCCCACAGACACCAGATACATGAGAAACCACCCTTAAAAATAAACATGGTAAACCAATCAGGCAAACTCACAGCCAAAGATTATTGGCGCTAATCTCCTGATTTCTATCTTCTTCCGGTATAATGCAAATGCACATATTGCCCAGATTATTTATTTGAGACTATTCTTCTTTAAACAAGAACGTTATTTCAAGTAAGATTTGGAATCCTGTGCATGCTGGACAACTCTTCCGTTTTTAGTTTAAGTAAGCTACTGGGTATCATCGTATATTGGGTGTGAACCGACATCGTCTGACTTCCGGGTCTGTCTGTACATGCACTTTCAATTTTATGGCTGCCCAGACACACACGTGCATGTCCTATCTGGGATCAAATAGGGCCACACAAGGGCCAGTTACACGCCATGGAGATGTGGTATGCCACTAGACGTAACCCAGTAACAAACCACTACCATCACAGGTCTGGCCCACCGACTTTATTGGAGGAGGGAGGGTTGGGCCGAATGAGTACACAGGTCTGGCCCACCGACTATATTGGAGGAGGGAGGGTTGGGCCGAATGAGTACACAGGTCTGGCCCACCGACTATATTGGAGGAGGGAGGGTTGGGCCGAATGAGTACACAGGTCTGGCCCACCGACTATATTGGAGGAGGGAGGGTTGGGCCGAATGAGTACACAGGTCTGGCCCACCGACTATATTGGAGGAGGGAGGGTTGGGCCGAATGAGTACACAGGTCTGGCCCACCGACTATATTGGAGGAGGGGGGTTGGGCCGAATGAGTACACAGGTCTGGCCCACCGACTATATTGGAGGAGGGAGGGTTGGGCCGAATGAGTACACAGGTCTGGCCCACCGACTATATTGGAGGAGGGAGGGTTGGGCCGAATGAGTACACAGGTCTGGCCCACCGACTATATTGGAGGAGGGAGGGTTGGGCCGAATGAGTACACAGGTCTGGCCCACCGACTATATTGGAGGAGGGAGGGTTGGGCCGAATGAGTACACAGGTCTGGCCCACCGACTATATTGGAGGAGGGAGGGTTGGGCCGAATGAGTACACAGGTCTGGCCCACCGACTATATTGGAGGAGGGAGGGTTGGGGGCCGAATGAGTACACAGGTCTGGCCCACCGACTATATGGAGAGGGGGAGGGTTGGGCCGAATGGGTACACAGGTCTGGCCCACCGACTATATTGGAGGAGGGAGGGTTGGGCCGAATGAGTACACAGGTCTGGCCCACCGACTATATTGGAGGAGGGAGGGTTGGGCCGAATGAGTACACAGGTCTGGCCCACCGACTATATTGGAGGAGGGAGGGTTGGGCCGAATGAGTACACAGGTCTGGCCCACCGACTATATTGGAGGAGGGAGGGTTGGGCCGAATGAGTACACAGGTCTGGCCCACCGACTATATTGGAGGAGGGAGGGTTGGGCCGAATGAGTACACAGGTCTGCCCCACCGACTATATTGGAGGAGGGAGGGTTGGGCCGAATGAGTACACAGGTCTGGCCCACCGACTATATTGGAGGAGGGAGGGTTGGGCCGAATGAGTACACAGGTCTGGCCCACCGACTATATTGGAGGAGGGAGGGTTGGGCCGAATGAGTACACAGGTCTGCCCCACCGACTGATGGAGGAGGGAGGGTTGGGCCGAATGGGTACACAGGTCTGCCCCACCGACTGATGGAGGAGGGAGGGTTGGGCCGAATGAGTACACAGGTCTGCCCCACCGACTGATTGGGAGGAGGGAGGGTTGGGCCGAATGAGTACACAGGTCTGCCCCACCGACTGATGGAGGAGGGAGGGTTGGGCCGAATGAGTACACAGGTCTGCCCCACCGATGATGGAGGAGGGAGGGTTGGGCCGAATGAGTACAAAGGTCTGGCTCACCGACTGATGGAGGAGGGAGGGTTGGGCCGAATGAGTACATTGTATCGGGTGCTTCGTAAAGCATTGTATTGCATTGCTATTGGTACCTTGTAGAGGGCAAGGTCATATCCTAAACAAGTTCCCAGCTTTGTGAAAATGGTCATTGACCAATCCAGCGCGGGCTCGTCCCATCGTTTAAAATTGCGTTTATTATGAGATTTTGCTAAAAATGGTCATTGTGGACATCAATAACCGAACTCTGTGATTTCTGAACAGTAAGTCTCACCTGTAGAACGTGTAAATTATAAATAGCTTGTGAAGGTATAGAAGGTATATTATATCTGGTCATTATGTTACAGGAATGGATATATCCGCTAACCAGACGGAGGAAGCCGAGACGGAAACATTCCAGGCTCAGTACCTACAGGACAAGTCCAAGTGGGTCATTCGTACTAACGGGAGCAAGTACTGGGCAATGGTCAACCCGGGCTCCGGTATCCAGGCAAACAGTAAAGAAATGTAAGTATTGTAGCTATTCAAATCAAGTACAGGGCAAGTATGTATTTGGTAAAAGTGTTGGATTTAAGCCATAAGGTAGTAGTGTTATGTTGCTCCGTTCTTGGTATTCTTGTGTGCCTCCAGACAACGGACTGCCCTTGCATGACCTTGGCTTTTGAATCTACTTGTCAGTGCTCAGGATCTGAAATGTTTTTCCTCACTACAATGTCTTTCCGTCCTTCATTTTCCCAGTTTCCACGACCCCATCTGTTGTTGAATGGTCTTGGTGACTGCAAGGAGTTTGAACCATCTCAGGACTTTGTCCTTAATGTTCGCCTCGACCCTCTGTGCCTCCTGTTACACTATCCTCATTGTATATGTCTCTCCGTTCTTCATTCTTTTCTCTTTTTTTTGCCTGAACTGGTTGTGTTGGGGATACCTGTGTTAACGTTGTGTTGTCTTTATTCACAGCAAAGATTCGTCGCTGTTTGACATTCAGTGGCAAGGAGACGGTACTGTTGGGTTCGTGGCCCAGAATGGTAAATACATATCCCACAAGTCCACAGGAGCGTTGGTGGCTACGTCAGACACGCTGGACGAGAAGGAGAGGTACAAGGTGAAGATCACCAACAGGCCGAACCTGATCCTTAGGGGCCCACACGGCTTCGTGGGCATCAAACCTAACGGCGAGTACGTGTGTAACAAGGCGCAGTATAGCCTTATACTTCTGGAAGGCAACAACGACGGCACATATTACATGAAAGGTAAGCAGGGGCAGTTTTACAGTCAACCTTAGTGATCCTATCGGGAAATATGGAGTCAGCCATGTTTGATAACTTGCAATGTAGAGTGGTTTAGTTAGCGTAGCACGGTTCTCCTGTATCGCAAAGAACGTGTTCAGATCGGGTTTACCTTCATGCTTTTAATTGCTTTCTTAAAAGTATATCATTATAATTTTGCCTTAATGTCTAAATACATCCCAATTTTAATCCTTCCATTTGAGTTTTGAATAAAATCTTCATGTCATTTAACATACTGTTATCTCGCATTTCAGACTCTAACGGGAAATACTGGAGTCTATCAGACGACTGTCATGTGATTGCGGACGGCGATGTCCCTACAGCCTTCACCATAGAATTTCACAGACAAACACACATCTCCATCAAGGGGCCAAACCAACGTTACATCCGAGGGGAACAGAATGGAAACTTCCGGGTCGTCGCAGAACAACTCGGAGCAGATACGTATTGGGAGTTTTAAAACATGAGGATTTTCAATGAATTAATGTCCTCAAAAATTACCAAAAAATGTGCAATGACATAACATCGGATAAACGAATAAAAGACAAAAGTGATAACATTCCGTTTATTCCTATTGACCAATTAGGAGGTGATATTACTTAACCTTTGTCAAAGTGACCAATGAAAAGACACGAACTTCGTGTTGTGGACCAATCAGGATATTGATATTACACAAGTCTGGTCCTGTGTGTTCCAGGTCTTCCTGGTATATTGCTGGTTTGGGATCACGACTTCCGGTTTAGGCAAATTTTTCCTTTCATAATGCCAAAAAGAACCAAATGTATATGTGGCGTAAGGCGGATTAACCCACTTTTGATCACAGGTGAAAGGAAGAATCGGTGGATTATATAGGATTATATACAAAACGCCGACATATTGTGTACGCTAGACTGATTGAGTAAGGTGAGCGAGGACTGCGCGGGATGTGTATGTGGAGAGTGGAAGGGGCTTTTTAGTATTATTATATAATACTGAATGATAGAGAAGGCGCTTTATAATCAAATCTTTTGTAATAAAATGTCATCGAAAAATAAAGCTTCAGAGGATGAAAAGCTGTGTTATTGTTATACATGAAGGGCTTGTCATCATTCGATCTTGAAAAAGACCGAGTTTGGGGAAGGCGTCTAATCCCGGATACAAGTATAGGGGTTGTAATGCAAGTCAGCAGATGGATTTAAAAGAATAACAAGATGACTTGGTCTGAAAAGTCCTATGCTAAATCAATGACCCAGAACACACATACATGACCCCTAATGGTATTAGGCATAATTTTGTGGATCAATCTTATAAACGTGTGATTTTGATAGAAAAACTATTGAATATGTGCGAGATTGGTTATAATTATACATTTTTAGAGATTTTATCGATCGGGCTCCATGTGAGACGAATTCTGTATTTTAGCTGACGTCTTAACAAAAAAAATTGATGATTGAAACTGTTGGTTGTGTGTGTACAGTGCGGGTTAGTTCGGGGACGATCGATATTTTAGCCGACGCCGCCACGACTCACGCGAATTGACGTTTCATCAGCCTTTTAGCGTCAGTGCATGAATAAGATATGTGCACGCGCTGGCGAGAGAGAAGTGCCGTCTAAACACGCATGTCATTATCAGCATAGTCTTAGTGGGAAGTTTGCTGGGGTGATTCTTGTGTACTCAGCAAATTAGGAAAAAGGATTTCAAATGGTATACTTTACTGTCAACATAGATATTCGACAACAGTATCATATTTACTAGAAATTTTATGAAAAAGTCCACAGCTTATTAGTCAATTTATATAGGGCGCTTAATTAGTATCACGAACAAAGGAATTTATGAAGGAAAAATTGTCAAACTTGTAAAAGATTCAAATGAAGGTGACCTTGCGTGTTAATTATAGTTAATAACTATAATACACATCACAAACTGGTGCTCAGGGAAGAAATGTCAGTTCTCTAAATCAGGCTTGTTGTTATTGTTTTATTACTGTACAACGAACACGGACAAGAAAATTCGAAAGGAATTCCTGGACAAATTGTGCAGAACCAGAACTGCCGACTATATACTATAATTAGTAGCCACTGGGAAAATTCCGGAACGTAGACAATGACCAATGACAATGGTCAAGACTACAAATTCCTGCTGTAGGGGCGAAGTCACAATGACCAGTTTATATATAGGTATCGTCCGACAGGTGACCGACAGATGAACACATGTGTGTATTGGGACGTGACCATCGATACCTGATAGATATATCAACACCTGTCTAGCTATCACACGCCTGATAACAGAAGGTTAATTATTGGTCAGGAGAACAAGGGGATGGTCAGTAGATATAGACATCAGTGTCGTTACGGCCGCTTCATTTTATTAGATGTCATGGCCGCCAATATTCGTCTAGAGCAAGGCTTGTAAAACACAACAATTGCTTAAAACCAACGGTTAAATATAATGCATATTAACCGTTGGTTGGAAATTCATGTCAAGTCCCTATACTTTAAATTAGATCTTGACCCGCTAAGCCTTTATCAAATCTAGAGCTATAATAACTACAGGAAAAATTATCATTTATTGAGATCGTGACCATTATGTCATTTGGAAACAAGAGCAAAGCTAATTTTTTCAATGAATTGTTGCAAGTAAGCAATGCTTCAAAAACAGTCTTACAACAGTTAGTTGTTCTGCTTTCGACATTACAGGCTGTTTGCTGATAATGAATTGCGAAAATTGCCTAAGTAGTTGTGCTCAAGGTCATTGAAATAGCTTGCTACGATCTACTTATGCTTGCGTCACTGAAGTGGACCAGCCTCTCGCGCTCGATGGTTTATTGACCCAGATAAGACAGAGAATAGCCACTTTCGATTTTCTCAAGTGACCTTCTTGTGTATTAAGTGGCTATTTTGTCAATTGATAAAATATGGACCACTTATCTGGAGTCCAGCCTCCAGCTTGTAGGAGCAGACGACTGCCTACTGCAGTATTGACTTGGTCTCTGCAAGCATGCAGCTATAGAGAGCAACCATGTCGACAGAAAATTGGAAATACAGAAAGAAAAAAACGCTCAAAAATTCGTCACCCGTTCTGAGTTTTGTACAACGGAATGATGTACAAGTACGTGGATGTCGCATAACAATAGGGTAACGATTGTTCAACTTCCTGCAAATGTCATTCTATCAGCAAGGGCCATCCGTCCTCCAGGGGGTTCCATCGAACACCTTTGAAGAAGATCCGATTCCGCTCCGGATAACGAACGTGACTTCATCAAGTACTTGCCCAAGTTTCAGTATTTCCTGCTTGACAAATCCCCTATTTCCTTGATATCATGTTCTTCCTATCTCATTCTAAAACTTCGTTACTAACACGGTTTTGACCAAATGGGTTAATAAGATATTGTAAATGTTTACTACATAATTGTTTTGTATTGCAATGAAACACCGGCTTATTTGATGAAAGTGGATGTAAAAGGTCAAGATCATTGCAGGTCGACGTTTGCTCCCGAGATAAGTTATAATAAAGCTAAATTTCTACAGTATTTGTCTTGTAATTTATCTTCATTTGGGGATTGTTTTGAGTTTTCCATAGTATGTTACCAATGAGCCGCGACCAGTGATCAGAGAGACAGATCATGGCGTCTGATGACGTCATCCATCACCAGCAGACGACGAAAACGCCTATTTGTTGTGGGCGGTATATTAACTAGAGTGTGAATGATCAAAAGAAATGGAAAGAAATGTTTGGATTTAAATCGACAATTCCCATGAGTGTACAATGTGTACTTTAAGATATTTATAAAAGTCCAAAGGATTAACGTTCTGCGATGATAACCATGGTTACTTGTGTTATGTGTCTGCTATGTTTATGTAATGTAAAATCATGGTTCTAAAGCTCAAACTGCTTTATAATAATTGTTCCGCCGTCTGTGGCAAAACCTAAAGTGACATTATACTGTATTGAAATCCGAACACTGCGGTAGGTGACAACACACTCCACGTATATGGTCAGGTAAAAGTTTAACACATTTCCAAAATTCTGATATTTTATACGAAAGACTAATTTTGCATCAAATGGTCACACATCTCGAGCGGTCAAGCAGGTGGTCATACACGTCAATGACTATGAAGATAGGACATGAAACAATCATGTTTACTTGCCTTCTGATAGTTTCAATTATGTATATAGACGTCATTCATGACTTTGAAAGACTGGCGACGAAACATTACTAATTTTTTTTTTATTTCCATGGCAACAGTTTTCTGGTATGTTTTGTTTTTATTTTGCATGTGGGTTCATCCCCATTTCGATGGTTTATTTTGTAGCAGACAGTGAACGATTATAGTACGGCGTTATGATGTAGGGAGTGATAAAGAACGTAATTTTGTATCACGTGACCAACCCTCCGCACCTGGTCCACCCCTTTATCATCATATAGAGTACACCTGTAACGCTGGATACCATCATATCCGGAAATCAAGCAGACGTATATACCATTGAACTGTTTCCAGCCGAATCCTACCGATAAAATCCCAATAAAACCTAATAACGACTAATAAACACTAAACCTGTCGATAAAACAGAGACATATAAGTGCGATTGGTTTTACTAGAGAACACTGGTCATGGAATCGATTCCAACGGAGAGAAGCGTCACAAAACTTGATGTTAATATCAAACGCCGAATTCAATTGTACTTTATATCATATACCGATATATTACAGAGATGGATTGAGGATGGCATAGTCTGTACAAAAACAATCGATAAGAACTTCTTTTGAGAAAAATATTCCCATTCTAGAAGGGTAAGACAAGATGCCTTTTCGTATATTAGTTAAATGCTAGAATGGACCTGGTAATGTTTCTTTATCAGAGCTCTAGCAAAGCCGATCTGATGAAGCCATCTAGGTTTTCAAACTCTACATGCATTATTTGAAGAGCACAAAACACCATAGGCTTTATACATCAACTTCTTAGAACCCCTGTGGCACCTCCGTAACTCATTTCTTTTTCTTCTGAACCCTCATCCAATTTCCGCCAAAATGGCTGTGCCCAGTTTCAATTTCAATCTCGATTGGAAAATAAAGCCCATATGTTTTTATCAAAATAATCCAAAGTACGGTACAACTAAACTTATATTGACATTAAGGGCAAATCACACCAGATATTGGTAGATTACCAAACACCGTGGTTAATGCTCACACCAGATATTGGTAGATTACCAAACGCCGTGGTTAATGCTAGCGTGCATGGTAAGACCAAGATACCGTCTCGCCGATTATAGTAATCCGACTGGAGTAAAGGTCAAAGTGACAATGAATTATGTGAACAAATCTTACCCAATACTCTGATGAAGACGTAATACTGTGTTAAGTATAGCTGAGCTGCTGTCGGGAGCAGATTACTCGGTTTGTTTGGCGTAAAGATGTACAGATCAATAAACATGCCTTGTCTGACAAAACAGGAATCGATCGACCTTACCTAATATTGGTGCTGCCTTACACACGGCACAGGTTCAGCAGGATGCGGCGGCGGCACACCTCCCGAGCACGCCCCAGAGAGATGTCGCTGACAACGTGTGCTCAGGTCACATTGTACACCCATTTCTATACATTAACCAGACAACTCTCTAAAGCAATTGTCTCGGTGATGTCGGAGTATTGTTAAGACGTATCTACATCGAAATACCACAGACCAAAGTGCAATGCACAAAACGTACTTGAAAGCATTAAATGTTTGGTTAAAGTATTGCAGAGTTCATTGACATCTTTGTATATGAATAGTATTAATGATATTAATGACATGTATAGCACAGTATTAGTGAAATGAAGACATCTTTCGTGTCTCGGTTGGTGTTTCGTTAAGCAGTTTTATTGCATGGGCTTTGTATCTTTATTCAATATGTTGCCCAATAAGTTAGCTTTGGGAAAAGAGATGAATTCAACTGTGTAATTTTGCCTTGGTAATTGACTCTTGTTCTGGACAAATTTCTGAAGGCTGAATTCCTAATATTTGAATACCTTTGCCATGCTGACACCTTAGGTTTTGACTTTTATGTGGTATCTTTGTTAATTTGCTGATGCCTCTGTTTTGACTATTTTCGGTATGTTTAATTCGTCCTTTGTTCTGTAATCCTCTTGGTTATAATCCTGTTTACAAATCCCTCGTGAGTCTAGTGGGACAATGATAGTTCACACAACATATAAATGGAAGAGGCACTTAGCTGTAGGATGGTGACAGGTATTTTATTGTCTCTAACACCGACTGTGTACTTGGAGGTAAAACAGATGTTTATCTGTCGCATCCCTTCATCATCTAGGTCCTTTATAATGGGTCGGATCGATTGACCTCTGATTACTCAGAATCACTTACAGTCTGATTGTAATCTTCTGTTCCGTTTTGTCATCATTATGTCAGTGAACAATTATCAATAAACTCGCAATATCTTCTTAAAACAAAGCCAACCGTCGTAACCAATGTAGTCCACTCAGACAGTTGAGTATATTGTGTGTCATACTGTCATTTGTTACCGAATACCACGCTATTATCAATTCTCCATTAACAAAACAGCGAAAGTAGTCTTATCAACAAAGAGGTAATCTGGTACCATTTCTGTAATTTTAGAAATGTCATACTACCATATGAATATTTCGCCTAGATATTGAAATCGAGTTTAAACAAAGGATCAATGCCCTCTCCTATTAAAATGAAGGCACCAATGTTGTGCCTGTTTCTTTGTAAGTTAGTTGGCCACCAGCACGTGCTGTTGTTATTGTTTACTGATAAATTCCACTTAATCAGAACAAGTAGATTCCAGACAATGATGTATTGGTTTTGATAACCACGTGACAATCATCCTCAACGCCTGGCAGAGAGAAAATGGTTACAATGTAAAAGCACCGTGATAACTAGATCACGGCACCCGCTCAGTAGTTACGACAAGGGGTAGTCTAACGGGCAGCGACTTCAGGAAGTATCCGTATACCAAAGTTTGCCTGGTCCATTCCCGAGGTCTAGACCAGAAAATGATGGAATCGTCTATTAAAACCAAAACACACCTCACCAGTTACATAGATAGGGAAGTCTTGATGGGTTTATTGACAAAACAACTACAGATAAAGAGTGTGGCACGTGCAGAAGCTAGTATCTTCTTTCCTCATCCGTCGGATTGTTTAATCAACTACACCAATATTTAAAGCCATTTCCACATTTCGTCCTTATCAGATGAAACTAAAAACGGCCGGGATCATTTTACTCACGTTATCGGACGATGTTTCTCTTTGATTCAGGAACTAATATTTCAATCTTTATAAGCGGTCACCCATATCGTTTAAAAATCATTGAGCCGCTAAATAAGAAAACTTCGTGCTTCCGATTCTATAAAATGCGTGGACATATTTCTTAACACATCGCCTACAAATCTGACGTACAAACTATCCCGACTATTCTTGACGATTCGTCACATTTTCATGGTCATTATATATTGGTACAATTTCTGTCGCGTTCCTCGTTTTTAAAGCGATTTCAATGATACCGTGACTTTTCATTCCCATTATTGATGATTTACAAATGAATGAATCAAAACAGCAACAAGTGATTACACATCCCTTTTTTCGAGCAACAAACATAATCAGCTAAATAAATAAATTACCACTCGGTAATTTAAAACATCAAAGGTAATTACATGATAATGAACTTGATCTTAATAACGATGAATAATTTATAGGGACAAAGCCACTACTGCACATCTGTTGATGTCTAATCACCTGTCGATCGTAATCCATTATATCATTGTCAAGACATTGATTGACATCATGACTCACACAACCGTACAAGGCCTTCATACCTTCATTGATTAGGAAATGGTACACTGGTTGTAGAGTTTATAGTCCTTCAGATATACCCAGTGATAGCATCTGTTTCACCTGTTGTGATCTTGTAATGACTTTAAATGTGAAAATTATAAATAACAATATTCTCGAGTTTGCAATGTTTCTGTTATATAACAGTCTGTTTTGCGACCGTGTCGTAATTGTAGGTATTTGGTACTCGTACATGTATGTATCCAAATAATTCAGACAGACGAAAACGGAAGTCGGCGAGACATTATAACTATAAAGTCAAACATAGGATTGACGGATGAGGACAGTAGGGATTGTGTGGTTACTACCACGGAGAATTAGGTATACCAACCCAAGTGTCCAGTAATTCTAGATCTGCCCCGGTCGTTGTGTTACGATTTCCGTTAGGCGTGACAATGGTCAAGAGGGGTTTTTCGTCCTGTGGGTTCATGTCTCTATCAGTATTGATGATAATCAGCAATATAACTCAATATCTACTGTCCTGTCAGGAAGGAAGATATAAAACCTAATGATTCATATGCAATAATAAAAGTATCAATATGGTGACAGCACGTGTGACTCAAGCGCGTCACAATATATGGCGCTATTATGTCATCGGATAAGTTTTTTGCGGTAAAAATTATATATCCCTATAATTATTGCAAGATATTGCCTTTCCAAACCTCAAAGTGCCAGCCAAACTGTCTTTAATACGCAAATTTGTTTTTCATAGATTTTTCAGTTTTATCTCTCCGTTTTCAAAGCTCATTTCCCATCAGGTCGAAGACCATTTATTTTGAAGAGATTTTCATGGGGACGCCTTAACATTGAAATTAAAGACAGTTCTTTTTCGATGTGCCATTGGCTCCAGTTTACAAGGTTCTATCAGAAGGTCACCCGACACCAGGATGGTCAAGTCTACATATTATTTGTAGAAGTCATATGTAGGTGGAATCTTTGTATGACTGTACCATGTGACTGTTTGTTTTATGTGTGTCTTGATAAAGGTACAAACTGCCTTGAAAACCTGACAATCTATTTAATCTACACAGTTAGGATAACAATTTTGTCCCACATTGATTAAAAGATCACCTTTGTCCAGTAAAACACTATAAGGTGATGTTGAGTTACCATGACAACACAAGTGACCAAGGACATTCCTGTGTGTTACTACACAGGAAGTGTTCCTCCTCAGTCAGCAGGCTGACGTCCTGTTGACAGGAAGTTCTATACAGTCTACTTCCGGTTGATAACTGTAACTGAATTGGTGTGTCTTTCCGGACGAATGTAAAAAAAACCATGATTATGATAACTCCTTTATGTGTGTACATGTACTTTTATTAAGACACTATATTTTTTAACAGAAAATTATAAGTAATGTACTCTCAATCAAAAGAAATGTGATTGGAATATTTTTATTTCTGTTTTGTTATCATTATTTTTGGAGTTTGGTCAATTAATACTTTTATTTAAAGCTTGTTTAGCATACTCTGTTAAGACATTCAATTTAAACAAAAATATTTCCCCTCAATTCCTCCCACCTCATCCAAGTAAACACACCATAAACAGAGTAGGAAAGGCACCTGCATTATGCATATGAAAATTCTTACAACAACTCTAACAGACAAAACACAACACCAATGTTTATTTATTTACAGAATCACAGAGAATACCATAAAGTTTATTTATTTACAGAATCACAGAGAATACCAATCTAATGTGGAACCTGACACTTTATATCAACAAAGATATCACAATACTGTTATATTTATATGTTATGAGAACTGTTCACCAAAGTCAATACTGTGATGTTCCAACTGACAGTAACAGTAATATCACACAATGATAACATGATTTCAGACACTTAAATACTATTGGACACCCTGTCTAGTTCCATTTCTTCCCAATCCAGACCAGAAGCCGTTAATCACTCGTCCAGAATACCTAGTGATGTGGACAGAAATCTCTGATACATTTAACACTATAAATACAAAGTCGGCTTGACCAGAGTCAAGATTTGTTAGAGTGAAATCCAGGTAAGGGTAGGTGGAGTCCGGGTTTGGCCTGGAAGAAGGTGTATGATAGTACAACATTGGTACAGTCCGCCAGGAACGCATCATCATGGAACTCCGGGTCTATATAGAAAAACACAGGCAGATCCACCTGGAATACACAGAAAACTTAGTTAGTGTTGAGTAAAAACAAAAGATTTACCAGGTATCGGTCAGAAAATATAGAAATAATGCAATCACTTTTTACTTTCAACAGAGGATAATAAATGAATTATACATAATTTCAGATATACCCGATATTTATTCATAATTTCAGATATACCCGATATTTATACATAATTTCAGATATACCCGGTATTTATACATAATTTCAGTCATACCTGGTATTTATACATAATTTCAGTTATACCCGATATTTATACATAATTTCAGTTTTTCTCGATATTTATACATAATTTCAGTCATACTCGATATTTATACATAATTTCAGTCATACCCGGTATTTATACATAATTTCAGTCATACCTGGTATTTATACATAATTTCAGATATACCCGGTATTTATACATAATTTCAGTTATACCTGATATTTATACATAATTTCAGTCATACTCGATATTTATACATAATTTCAGTCATACTCGATATTTATACATAATTTCAGTCATACCCGGTATTTATACATAATTTCAGTCATACCTGGTATTTATACATAATTTCAGTCATACTCGATATTTATACATAATTTCAGTTTTACTCGATATTTATACATAATTTCAGTCATACCCGGTATTTATACATAATTTCAGTCATACCTAGTATTTATACATAATTTCAGATATACTCGGTATTTATACATAATTTCAGTCATACCTGGTATTCATTCATAATTTCAGTTATACCCGATATTTATACATATAAATTTCAGTTATACCTGATATTTATACATAATTTCAGTTTTACTCGATATATATACATAATTTCAGTCATACCCGATATTTATACATAATTTCAGTCATACCCTCTATTTATACATAATTTTAGATATACCTGGTATTTATACATAATTTCAGTCATACCTTGTATTTATACATAATTTCAGTCATACCTGGTATTTTTACATAATTTCAGTTATACCCGATATTTATACATAATTTCAGTCATACCCGATATTTATACATAATTTCAGTTTTACTCGATATTTATACATAATTTCCGTCATACCCGATATTTATACATAATTTCAGTCATACCCGGTATTTATACATAATTTCAGTCATACTCGATATTTATACATAATTTCAGTTTTACTCGATATTTATACATAATATCAGTCATACCCGGTATTTATACATAATTTCAGTCATACCTGGTATTTATACATAATTTCAGTTTTACTCGATATTTATACATAATTTCAGTCATACCCGATATTTATACATAATTTCAGTCATACCCTCTATTTATACATAATTTTAGATATACCCGGTATTTATACATAATTTCAGTCATACCTTGTATTTATACATAATTTCAGTCATACCTGGTATTTATACATAATTTCAGTTATACCCGATATTTATACATAATTTCAGTTATACCAGATATTTATACATAATTTCAGTCATACCCGATATTTATACATAATTTTAGTTATACCCGATATTTATACATAATTTCAGTTATACCCGATATTTATATTTCAGTCATACCCAGTATTTATGTTTGAACAATTATGATCATAACCTCACAGAACAACTACAATGGTACCACATTCAAAAGGTGTTGTCAGAGTTTTAAGGATTTATAATGTGTCTCATGAGTGTACAGGTTCTGTACTCAACATCACCACAGACTCACAGACTGATACAGAGAGGCACAGTAGATGGGAAAGACAAGAAACATAGAGACCAAAAATGAAATAGGAACCAGTCATTGAATCCATTGATACATCATACTAGATATCATTACTTCCCTAGGGCTTTGTTTCAACACTGTCTATGTAGGTAACTGGGGCTATCTATAAGTACACTGTACTAGTCTGGGAGTTGAAATCCATGTTCAAAAGAAAAATGTTTTGTTTTCAAAGAAATCTGAAATGAAAATTGGCTATACTGCTACATATCCTTTTTGTTTAAGACTTTATGACAAAGTCTAATAAATAACCATCAGGAATGACAGAGTAGTTGAAATGAATATTGAATCTTGTGAAAATTCACCATGAGTCTCGCACACGATGAATTTTCCATGGTGATTTATTATAAAATCTTTGCTGTTTCTGTGAGTGGGGTGGTTTGTGTTATCGGAGTATGACTCACTACACCGACTCCCCAGTCAAATTAAACCCCAGAAATCAGCAGGTTCAGCAGACTTCCTTCTTTTCTGCGGAATGATAGTCATTCTACCATTCCTTCAACATTTCAACCCAAAACTAGAAAAAATGGACGATGAATCATTATAAAAAGCTTAGTCACAGAGCAAGGATAAGCATTCACACATGTACTGTAAAAAAATTCGTACCAATATGTACCTAAGGGGCAGACCCTACTAATGGAAAGGGCTATGACTTAACAACTGTTACAGACAAATTCCTAGGTTTTTGTGACAGTTTGCATTTTTCCATGTTAAAGGCAGCCTCGCTATACTTGTATGTTTCAAACCATGCTGCAATTCTTATCACATAAGGCTGAAGAAAACATCGGATCATTTTAGCTGCACTCAAAGACGTAAAAAACAAATAAACATCTGCAAGATTCAGAATGTAAACCTTGATGACATAATTGGATACAATGCAGGGGCAGTGTGTAAAAGATGAACTAGCATTCACATTTCCATTAATAAATGAAAGGAATTACAGAACATAGGCACAAAGTAAACTATGTCCTAGCTATGGTCTCACTGCTCCAAACTTCACACAACCGAAAAAAATAATCATGATTGATATAATTCACCAGCATCACTTCTAAAAAAACCTTTTTTTTTTCAATATTTATTTCATCATGTTTAACTGTGACTCAGTGAACATTAAATGAGGGTTAAAACTGAACCACAGTTTTTATAGCATTTACTGTCCCTTGTGTGTCTGTTTACTGTGAGCAGCTGAGGTCATATAGAGGTCAGATTTCACTGTTGCAGCTGGTGGCTACCTCAGTATAAAACTAACAGGGGAGAACATGCCATAGTGAGAAAATGGTGAAATGTGCTCTGCTACTAACAATAGGTAGCCAGAGCAGCACAGCTTTTCTATTTCTCTGTTTCCAATAAAATCACTATGATAATAAAGATCAGTTTTGATTCATGCCCTTCAGATATTGACATGAGGCTATGGCCCTCAAACATAAAGTTATAACATTAAATAAGATTGACACAATTTATTCCATGTAGAGCTTTGAAGTTAAACTAAGCAGCTAGTCCACAGTTTCTATAACACCCTTTAATTGGAACTGACATTAACAGCGTTGTAAGTTAAAACCTTGGTAAGGGAAAAAAGGAGTCTGGCAGATAAAGTTAAAAACACTAGAATATTTACGTAACTAGTTCTGAAATAAAATCAGGAAACTTCAAAATAAAACGTCCTGACTAAAAACATCGGTACTGGAACCTGGCCGATAAAGTTTGGCTAATCACCTAAGGATGTATCAAAACAGAACCAGAATATATCAAACATCCCGTGTAAAAACATCAAAAACATTTCTATAAATGTAAACTTGCATCCTTACACCTGGCCAGAATACACACAATATTTAAATCCATCTTATTTAACTTTAACTACAGAAACTTGTAGATAGTGTAAAATAATTGAAGTTGTATCGCTGGAATTTTCACCACTCAGAAACCGGATCTTTTTATGTGCTGCCCTACAAATACTTCATTATAGCAGATATCAGATCACCTTCTGACTAGTGACCAAAATACTTATATGGAGGTGATCGAGGTAGTGTATAATAACAAGGTTCAAAATGGACCTTTAGTGTGCCATCCTGAGGTCAAAATACTATCTTATGAGAAAGCTAGGAGAGTGTCACCACTAAATCTGTTATTCAGGACTGAAGAGTTCGAAGTTCATCATTTAAAAAAGGCAGATCCCACGCTCCTTTCCATTCTCCCTGAGTGTCACATCACACATGAGTGACCGTCCTCGAGAAGATGTCCTAAATACCTCTCAAATTGGAGACAATTATCACCTCTCTGAATCGTGTTTACCCTTGTATATAGGGGCAGTAAACTGGAACAGCTCTTTGAAAACATAAACAATTCAGTCAAGATAAACAGACTAAAAATAACAAATATAACTTTAATCAGTGACTTGTTTCCTTGATGTGACCAGCCGTGACTGTTCCAAAGGTCTGATTTGTTACTATATATGTAATGTACATACTTTATCTAGTACATTACACTGTACACTGATTGTGTTTTGAGAAACTGGGTGAATTTGAGATCCCATCCTATTTATGGACTGTGAAAACTGAATCACTAAGATTGTGTTACACATTCTAAATAAATGTTGGAGATTGTATAAAGGCTAGTTAACTCAGTGGTCACATATGTTTCCTTCCACTTGGCACGGAACTCTCCTGTTCCCAGAGGTGGAATGAAGCAGTGGGATACCCCTCCTTAATGGAGTATATTAAATAAGGACAACTTATGGAAAGTGTTTAACAACATGTTCTCTACTTCAGATCCCTAACAGATAGCAATCTTAAACGCTCTATATCTAATAACAACATGTCAAAATATTTTATCTGGGGTACAGGGAGAGTTGGTGTTCAGAGCTGACATGTTCTGTAACAGGGTATCACACAAATACTACAGTGTCTAATGTTGACCTTGAGGTTCAGTTTGACCTTGATCATGTCAACACCTGTAGTAAAACATGAATGATACAGACTTTGATGATACAAATGGACAGTGAGATTGAAGGTGTGTGGCCCCGACAGGTGTGATAATGACCTCTAGGGCCCCTCCCAGTAGAAAACCTGACAAAGAATGAGTCTATTGATAGAGCGCAGTTATATAGGTTATAGGATAAAGGAGAAATCTTGTAAAACCTCATTTCTCTATCCCAACGACCAATAATACCCTCCCCTTCAAAACCCCTCCATATCATGTAAATGTCATGGCCCCCTAAAATTTACACTGTGGAGAATCCAGAACTCTACAGGTACAGAAAACATTGTCCTTGTTGATAAGGTCTGTGATTGTTAACTATTAACTTAAATCTTAACTCTCCTTTCACTACCACAAATTAAATCATATTAACGTTTAAACCACTGAAAACAAGAATCAATCAATTTTCCAGAAGAATGTTATCGATAATATCCATCTAAACACATAGTGGACAATACATTTCTTCAGCTGAACACGTACAACCCAAAACACGCACACCAACGAACGGTATTCACGCTAAATACAACTTTAAGTATTTAATTTGTCCTTTGAGCCTACGTAGTTATCAAAAAAATAAAAGCTTAAAAATATGTCTAGTATAATGAAGGTTAATTCCCCATGGTATTTTTAGAATAATGTTTTATAATACAGCAGAGATAATTATATAATAAAAAGATCGTTTTCTACCCAAGAAAATGCCAAATGGAAAATTAAGAAGTGTGTGACTGAAAATGAAGCCTTTTGTACCCTATCCAAGTCGAAGCCAATTTAGACGGCACTTACAGCTGATAGTTATAGGGTAGATTAATAAGATGATATAGGATATACTTATACAGACTTGTTATTGGTTGTGTCGTCACACCTTCACACTATATAAAAAGGTTCAAAAGATGCTCCACCACTGACAAATGGTATTTTTCACTATCAAAAACAGGAACAGACGATTTAGTATTTTTCTTCAGTTACAAAAGTTACTTACTTTACACCATTACCACAATTGAAAAGTTTGAGCTTCTAATTTTACTTCAAGTTGAAAATATGAAAAATAATTAATTGCATCCCCAAAAAAATCAGTAGCACCATACCCTATATGGAATGAAGTAATTATTGCGCATGCACCAAAGGTGAAATAAATTATTTCATGTCATTTTTTTTGTTAATTAGGCATATATATGCACGGTTAAACACCAATTATTGTTCAAATAATAAATATCATTCATGCTCTGGCGGAGGTGGAGCATCTTTAAAGAAGGAACTGCAAAGCAAATGTGTACATTTATACATTATAGGATCTGAAAAAAGTGTTCATCTCATAAAATCTCATGAAATGAACACAAATTTAAGATACTGTTAATCACATAACTACATCCATCTACATTTAGAAGAACTAAATGTCAAAATGGATTGCAAAAATCCAGCAGATTGAAATATTGTCATGACGTCCTCGGATCATTGTCATGTCAGTGACCTTGAGACATGACATCACAATTGATTTCCAGCCAATGAAAATCGTTCCAGGTAATTAAAACTAGTGTTATATGCAAAAATATTACATTGGCTACCGGTAAATTACTGGATAACAGGCAGATTATATGATAAAATACATAGTATATTGTGAATTTTGAAGGAAACTTTTATCTAAAACATTTATAATACAAATTTATATTTGGTAGTGAAGACAATGAGGTATAAAACAGAAACCTCTGTACCACCAGTATACAGTGTCCTGCTGTATATCTATAATTGGCCAACACTAAAACAATTTCAGGGTTAGTAACAGCTGGTAAGTTTTATCTACACCTGTCTCTGATAACACCAGACCCTCAAAATCCTCTAAAGTCAAACCTCTAGAACAACCCCTCTCTGTACAACAAAAACAATTTGTCAAACAGTCGATTTCAGCACAATATACTCTACCATATCAGATCCACTCTAGTTATTTATCATACTAAGAGCTGCTGGTACCAAAGGCAGCCGAAAATTTGTGAAGGAGACATTTATACTGTTTGAAGTTTACAAGAAGTTGGTTTTACAAAAAGAGTTTTTGATAATTTTATCAAAGAGGGGTTTTATGAATTTTTTTTTTTATAGTTTTTCATATATATAAACTGTAATTATGCAAGTGGTCCAGATTTTTGTGTTGTATCACTCATAAGTGGTAAACAGTCTTGTCTGCTAACTTCCAATCAGTAAAAACAAACCAGCTACAGGTTATATCTATACAGGATATTAATCTTCTTACAAAATTATTTTTATGCTGTTTTCCCAAGCATTATCCTGCAAGGTCCAATATTCTTACATTTTCCAACAATGAATCAAACTAATTATGTCATCTCCAGAAACTACATCACATTCGTTGATGTCCCCATGAGAAAGCATTTCTCTCTATAAACATGAGTATTATGGCCACCATCTCACCTATCACCGCTACCATCGCTGCTTGACTTCAGTTTACGTAATACACAGACGTGAGTGAAAGTGACACCACAAGCCAAGGTGGAAATAGCCCAAGGCTGCTAATTAGGGCCACTTGGGTGTTGGTCAGGGGGTCAGGGAGTGGTTACTCTCGTGCTAAAATTAACCTAGCATGTACACAAATGTGGCAACGAAAATAAAACGGAGGGGGTTATAGAAATCGGGAATTTAGACTCTCCTGCCGGGAGACAATAAAAGGCTTTAAAATACGGGAGGTTTTGTCTCACGCCGGGAGGTATGGCATGTATGTATGTTATATACTACAGTAGTACTGTCTGATGATGACAATTTGTACAAACATGTGTGGTAGGAGGGTTACACCTGTACTATGTTATATACTACAGAAGTACTGTCTGATGACGACAATTTGTACAAACATGTGTGGTAGGAGGGTTACACCTGTGCTATGTTATATACCTACTACAGTAGTACTGTCTGATGATGACAATTTGTACAAACATGTGTGGTAGGAGGGTTACACCTGTACTATGTTATATACTACAGTAGTACTGTCTGATGACGACAATTTGTACAAACATGTGTGGTAGGAGGGTTACACCTGTACTATGTTATATACTACAGTAGTACTGTCTGATGACGACAATTTGTACAAACATGTGTGGTAGGAGGGTTACACCTGTACTATGTTATATACTACACCAGTACTGTCTGATGACGACAATTTGTACAAACATGTGTGGTAGGAGGGTTACACCTGTACTATGCTATATACTACAGTAGTACTGTCTGATGACGACAATTTGTACAAACATGTTTGGTAGGAGGGTAACATCTGTACTAAGTATGTACTACAGTATTTCTGTGCCATGACGACAACTTGTACAAACATGTGTGATAAGAGGGTTACATCTGATTTATGTGTTATAGATCATCAAATAGTCTGTAAGACCCAAACTGATTCATAAAACACATCTGTTTCTCGACACTTACAAAATATTGGCCCAAGTATCCAAGCATGTTTAGCCAACAACTCAGGGCGTGAGCTTTATCAAGGATGTGGCAGACGTTACCTCACAACGTAACATCACTTCAAGTAAATGCATTTCCAATTTAGATTTCTCCAAATTCAAGAAAAGGAGCCAATTATCTAAAAGTTATAAGATAGTGTTTGGATATCAAACATATGTTTGAAGTAAATGATCTGTTGAAAGTTCCTTTTTAAATACAGATAATTTGTGTGTAGTGTATCATTTAATAAGACTAGTTGTTGATAAGATTTTCTCAACAGAATTCTAATACAATGTACTTATCAGCTTATCTCCCTCTAGTTTGACAATTAAAATCGGATATGTAACAGAAAAAAAAATGATCAAGCCTAGTGAGGAGTCTTATAGAGCCTGGTTCCGTCAAGGGGAGTTTACTTATGAGATATCTTCAAACAGCATAACACAAATAAATAGAAGTGAACATTTTCCCAGTGCTGATCTCATCTACTTGATTTTTTTGTGACATAAATGCAATTAAGAAATTTAAATCTAATATACATGAATCCTTGGTATCGATTGATCAAATTATTGCTATTTAAATGTATGTTTATATGACAGATTTTTGACATTGATAAGAATCCTCTGTGTATCCTGTACAGATACAAATATTATAGGGAGAGAAAACCTGCTACATCATTGTATATAACAGCTACACTAACCGTCCACAGACGAGGATTGGCATTAATCCTAATTACACAGCTCAGTATAACATTTATGTAACTTTAAGTTCAGTCTTCACACACAACATTGTGTTGGAAATCTGATAAAACCTGTATGATTCTGAACATGGGCTACATGTAAATAACACGATGCAATTCTACCTGTTTACAGGTAAAATAACCCGTGTGATTCTGAACACAGGGTTACATGTAAATAACACGATGCAATTCTACCTGTTTACAGGTAAAATAACCCGTGTGATTCTGAACACAGGGTTACATGTAAATAACACGATGCAATTCTACCTGTTTACAGGTAAAATAACCTGTGTAATTCTGAACACAGGGTTACATGTAAATAACACGATGCAATTCTACCTGTTTACAGGTAAAATAACCCGTGTGATTCTGAACACAGGGTTAACTTACATGTAAATAACACGATGCAAATCTACCTGTTTACAGGTAAAATAACCCGTGTGATTCTGAACACAGGGTTACATGTAAATAACACGATGCAATTCTACCTGTTTACAGGTAAAATAACCTGTATAATTCTGAACACAGGGTTACATGTAAATAACACGATGCAATTCTACCTGTTTACAGGTAAAATAACCTGTATAATTCTGAACACAGGGTTAACTTACATGTAAATAACACGATGCAAATCTACCTGTTTACAGGTAAAATAACCTGTGTGATTCTGAACACAGGGTTACATGTAAATAACACGATGGCAATTCTACCTGTTTACAGGTAAAATAACCTGTGTAATTCTGAACACAGGGTTACATGTAAATAACACGATGCAATTCTACCTGTTTACAGGTAAAATAACCTGTGTGATTCTGAACACAGGGTTAACTTACATGTAAATAACACGATGCAATTCTACCTGTTTACAGGTAAAATAACCCGTGTGATTCTGAACACAGGGTTACATGTAAATAACACGATGCAATTCTACCTGTTTACAGGTAAAATAACCCGTGTGATTCTGAACACAGGGTTACATGTAAATAACACGATGCAATTCTACCTGTTTACAGGTAAAATAACCTGTGTGATTCTGAACACAGGGTTAACTTACATGTAAATAACACGATGCAATTCTACCTGTTTACAGGAAAAATAACCTGTGTGATTCTGAACACAGGGTTACATGTAAATAACACGATGCAATTCTACCTGTTTACAGGTAAAATAACCTGTGTGATTCTGAACACAGGGTTAACTTACATGTAAATAACACGATGCAATTCTACCTGTTTACAGGTAAAATAACCTGTGTGATTCTGAACACAGGGTTACATGTAAATAACACGATGCAATTCTACCTGTTTACAGGTAAAATAACCCGTGTGATTCTGAACACAGGGTTAACTTACATGTAAATAACACGATGCAATTCTACCTGTTTACAGGAAAAATAACCTGTGTGATTCTGAACACAGGGTTACATGTAAATAACACGATGCAATTCTACCTGTTTACAGGTAAAATAACCTGTGTGATTCTGAACACAGGGTTAACTTACATGTAAATAACACGATGCAATTCTACCTGTTTACAGGTAAAATAACCTGTATAATTCTGAACACAGGGTTACATGTAAATAACACGATGCAATTCTACCTGTTTACAGGTAAAATAACCTGTGTGATTCTGAACACAGGGTTACATGTAAATAACACGATGCAATTCTACCTGTTTACAGGTAAAATAACCTGTGTAATTCTGAACACAGGGTTACATGTAAATAACACGATGCAATTCTACCTGTTTACAGGTAAAATAACCCGTGTGATTCTGAACACAGGGTTACATGTAAATAACACGATGCAATTCTACCTGTTTACAGGTAAAATAACCTGTGTGATTCTGAACACAGGGTTACATGTAAATAACACGATGCAATTCTACCTGTTTACAGGTAAAATAACCTGTGTGATTCTGAACACAGGGTTACATGTAAATAACACGATGCAATTCTACCTGTTTACAGGTAAAATAACCTGTGTGATTCTGAACACAGGGTTAACTTACATGTAAATAACACGATGCAATTCTACCTGTTTACAGGTAAAATAACCTGTGTGATTCTGAACACAGGGTTACATGTAAATAACACGATGCAATTCTACCTGTTTACAGGTAAAATAACCTGTGTGATTCTGAACACAGGGTTAACTTACATGTAAATAACACGATGCAATTCTACCTGTTTACAGGTAAAATAACCTGTGTGATTCTGAACACAGGGTTACATGTAAATAACACGATGCAATTCTACCTGTTTACAGGTAAAATAACCTGTGTGATTCTGAACGCAGGGTTACATGTAAATAACACGATGCAATTCTACCTGTTTACAGGTAAAATAACCCGTGTGATTCTGAACACAGGGTTACATATAAAAATAACACGATGCAATTCTACCTGTTTACAGGTAAAATAACCCGTGTGATTCTGAACACACAGGGTTACATGTAAATAACACGATGCAATTCTACCTGTTTACAGGTAAAATAACCCGTGTGATTCTGAACACAGGGTTACATGTAAATAACACGATGCAATTCTACCTGTTTACAGGTAAAATAACCCGTGTGATTCTGAACACAGGGTTACATGTAAATAACACGATGCAATTCTACCTGTTTACAGGTAAAATAACCCGTGTGATTCTGAACACAGGGTTACATGTAAATAACACGATGCAATTCTACCTGTTTACAGGTAAAATAACCCGTGTAATTCTGAACACAGGGTTACATGTAAATAACACGATGCAATTCTACCTGTTTACAGGTAAAATAACCCGTGTGATTCTGAACACAGGGTTACATGTAAATAACACGATGCAATTCTACCTGTTTACAGGTAAAATAACCCGTGTGATTCTGAACACAGGGTTACATGTAAATAACACGATGCAATTCTACCTGTTTACAGGTAAAATAACCCGTGTGATTCTGAACACAGGGTTACATGTAAATAACACGATGCAATTCTACCTGTTTACAGGTAAAATAACCCGTGTAATTCTGAACACAGGGTTACCAGGGTTCTCACTAAGTTTTTTAATAGAAGGTTGAAAATTGATAATAGGTGGTTTGGGGCCACAGGCCCTTGTGGTGACCAATATTTATTTCTGACAAAAATAGCCGGTTGTTAATAAGGAAATAAACGGCTGTTTTTGCCGGCAACCGGCTTTTAAAAAGAACCCTGGTTACATGTAAATAACACGATGCAATTCTACCTGTTTACAGGTAAAATAACCTGTGTAATTCTGAACACAGGGTTACATGTAAATAACACGATGCAATTCTACCTGTTTACAGGAAAAATAACCCGTGTGATTCTGAACACAGGGTTACATGTAAATAACACGATGCAATTCTACCTGTTTACAGGAAAAATAACCCGTGTGATTCTGAACACAGGGTTACATGTAAATAACACGATGCAATTCTACCTGTTTACAGGAAAAATAACCCGTGTGATTCTGAACACGGGGTTACATGTAAATAACACGATGCAATTCTACCTGTTTACAGGTAAAATAACCCGTGTGATTCTGAACACAGGGTTACATGTAAATAACACGATGCAATTCTACCTGTTTACAGGTAAAATAACCCGTGTGATTCTGAACACAGGGTTACATGTAAATAACACGATGCAATTCTACCTGTTTACAGGAAAAATAACCCGTGTGATTCTGAACACAGGGTTAACTTACATGTAAATAACACGATGCAATTCTACCTGTTTACAGGTAAAATAACCTGTGTAATTCTGAACACAGGGTTACATGTAAATAACACGATGCAATTCTACCTGTTTACAGGTAAAATAACCTGTGTGATTCTGAACACAGGGTTAACTTACATGTAAATAACACGATGCAATTCTACCTGTTTACAGGTAAAATAACCCGTGTGATTCTGAACACAGGGTTACATGTAAATAACACGATGCAATTCTACCTGTTTACAGGTAAAATAACCTGTGTGATTCTGAACACAGGGTTACATGTAAATAACACGATGCAATTCTACCTGTTTACAGGTAAAATAACCCGTGTGATTCTGAACACAGGGTTACATGTAAATAACACGATGCAATTCTACCTGTTTACAGGTAAAATAACCTGTGTGATTCTGAACACAGGGTTACATGTAAATAACACGATGCAATTCTACCTGTTTACAGGTAAAATAACCTGTGTGATTCTGAACACAGGGTTAACTTACATGTAAATAACACGATGCAATTCTACCTGTTTACAGGTAAAATAACCTGTGTGATTCTGAACACAGGGTTACATGTAAATAACACGATGCAATTCTACCTGTTTACAGGTAAAATAACCTGTGTAATTCTGAACACAGGGTTAACTTACATGTAAATAACACGATGCAATTCTACCTGTTTACAGGTAAAATAACCCGTGTGATTCTGAACACAGGGTTACATGTAAATAACACGATGCAATTCTACCTGTTTACAGGTAAAATAACCCGTGTAATTCTGAACACAGGGTTACATGTAAATAACACGATGCAATTCTACCTGTTTACAGGTAAAATAACCTGTGTGATTCTGAACACAGGGTTACATGTAAATAACACGATGCAATTCTACCTGTTTACAGGTAAAATAACCCGTGTGATTCTGAACACAGGGTTACATGTAAATAACACGATGCAATTCTACCTGTTTACAGGTAAAATAACCTGTGTGATTCTGAACACAGGGTTACATGTAAATAACACGATACAATTCTACCTGTTTACAGGTAAAATAACCCGTGTGATTCTGAACACAGGGTTACATGTAAATAACACGATGCAATTCTACCTGTTTACAGGTAAAATAACCTGCTTTCCAGAGATTTGAAATATCGTGTTAATGTTACAAGATACTCTTTCATACATTGACTCTAAATATAACTTACTTGATCATATTTTATAAAGTTAAGAAACTAGAAATACCTCATAATATACAAATGCCTCACCAGTATATGAAGTCAAATCAGTAGTCTAAGACGGTAAGAGACAGACCTGGGTATAAGGCTTCAAATATGTCCCCTTGAATACCCAATTCATTAAAGGGTTTCAAAAATACACATGTGTTCAACATCTTTTCAGTTGAGTCAGGTTTTGACATATCAAAAGCACATGTACCAGGACAGTTCTAGAGATGTCTAAAGAAAAAAGCCAGCTGTTTTACAATGTATCGAATATCTGTGTTAAAGTGGAGTACATTATGACAAAATCCTCACCATGGTAACATGTTATTGTGGGAGTCTGAGACATAAATGTTTGGTAAAGCTGGCATTGATGGCAGCTTCTACTAATTATATCTTCTGTCCTTAAATACGAGGAATGCCTAATACGGCACTGTCGGCAATCCTACAGAGACTAAAACATGGGAGCACAGGGGCCCCAGAGTCTTATCAATCTTAAATACAAGGAATGCCTAATACAGCACTGTGGGCCATCCTACAGACACTAAAACACGGGAGTGCAGGGGCCCCAGAGTCTAGTCTGTGACTACACTGTACATAATAGCCTACCAATGTCTACCCGAGTAGTCTATAGATTACAGTCAACAAATAACAGGGGCCTGTGTCTAACCAATATATTACAGTCATCCAATACCAGGGGCCTGTGTCTAGCCTATATACAACAGTCTACCAGTACCAGGGGCCTATGTCTAGTCTATATATTACAGTCTACCAATACCAGCGGCCTGTGTCTAGTCTATATATTACAGTCTACCAGTACCACGGGCTTGTGTCTAGTCTATATATTACAGTCTACCAATACCAGCGGCCTGTGTCTAGTCTATATATTACAGTCTACCAGTACCACGGGCTTGTGTCTAGTCTAAATATTAGTCTACCAGTACCAGCGGCCTGTGTCTAGTCTATATATTACAGTCTACCAGTACCACGGGCTTGTGTCTAGTCTAAATATTAGTCTACCAGTACCAGGGGCCAGTGTTTAGTATATATATTACAGTCAACCAATACCAGGGGCCTGTGTCTGGACTATATATTAGTCTACCAGTACCAGGGGCCTGTGTCTGGACTATATATTAGTCTACCAGTACCAGGGGCCTGTGTCTAGCCTATACATTACAGTCAACCAATACCAGGGGCCTGTGTGTCTAGCATATACATTACAGTCAACAAATACCAGGGGCCTGTGTTTAGTGTATATATTACAGTCTACCAGTACCAGGGGCCTGTGTTTAGTGTATATATTACAGTCTACCAGTACCAGGGACCTGTGTCTAGCCTATATATTACAGTCTACCAGTACCAGGGGCCTGTGTCTAACCTATATATTACAGTCTACCAGTACCAGGGGCCTGTGTGTCTAACCTATTCATTACAGTCAACCAATACCAGGGGACTGTGTTTAGTCTATATATTACAGTCTACCAGTACCAGGGGCCTGTGTTTAGTGTATATATTACAGTCTACCAGTACCAGGGACCTGTGTCTAGCCTATATATTACAGTCTACCAGTACCAGGGGCCTGTGTCTAACCTATATATTACAGTCTACCAGTACAAGGGGCCTGTGTGTCTAACCTATACATTACAGTCAACCAATACCAGGGGCTTGTGTTTTGTCTATATATTACAGTCTAATAGCACCAGGGGCCTGTGTTTAGTGTATATATTACAGTCTACCAGTACCAGGGGTCTGTGTCTAGTCTATATATTACATTCTATCAGTACCAGGGGCCTGTGTCTAGCCTATACATTACAGTCAACCAATACCATGGGCATGTGTCTGGACTATATATTACAGTCTACCAGTACCATGGGCCTGTGTCTGGACTATATATTACAGTCAACCAATACCATGGGCCTGTGTCTGGACTATATATTACAGTCTACCAATACCAGGGGACTGTGTTTAGTCTATATATAACAGTCTACCAGTACCAGGGGCCTGTGTCTAGCCTATACATTACAGTCAACCAATACCATGGGCCTGTGTCTGGACTATATATTACAGTCTACCAGTACCAGGGGCCTGTGTCTGGACTATATATTACAGTCAACCAATACCAGGGGACTGTGTTTAGTCTATATATTACAGTCTACCAGTACCAAGGGCCTATGTCTAGTCTATATATTACAGTCCACCAATACCAGGGGCCTGTGTCTAGTCTATATATTACAGTCTACCAGTACCATGGGCCTGTGTCTGAGCTATATAACAACAGGGGCCTGTGTCTGACCTTTATATCATAACCTACCAACAACAGGGGCCTGTGTCTGACTAACATAACATCAGAGACCCGTACAAATCTATATGTTAGTGATGAAGTGCTCCCAGCTTCTCAATGATGATTCAGCAATACTGGCATCATTCAGACATTCACTGAGATGAATTTTATTAACAATGCAAGAATGATTAAATTTTCTAGTCTGGAATACAAAATGATTAATGAGAAAATCATTGATAGAAGACTTGATTACACTTTAGAAATTACAAGTGGGCATGAGTCACAGGAAACCAAACCTTTGTTGACAAGGACACCAAACACAGCTACAGTGTAGTTTTACCTACTACACAAAAACAACTAATATACAATACTCAATGCTAAAACATAAATTATGTAATATGTCCGAGTTTCTAGGAAAAGGGTGGATGAGTGTCCAGATGATATGAGCATTTATGTGTGATGTAATCAGGGCACAGATAGTCTTTTATTAATATATATTTTTTTATCAATAGCTTTTAAAGTTAAAGATACTTTTAATGATAGTAGTATTATAATTCTATTAATAAACACAACTTTAGAACAATGAAGACCATTAAGTATAGATATATTTTCTAGTAGTCTTGTTACAGCCATTCAATGATTTTACACATCACATAAAATCTTACACTTAACAGTATTGTATAGCACACATTAAACACCAATCCTTTAATGAAATCAGAAGAAAAGCTTGTGTGTGTATGAGTACTTTATAAGTAAATAGGGAGCCAGCAATTTGTGCCAATCATATAGAAAATGAAAGTGACAAACTTAGGTGTTAAAATTACAGTAACTGACCGAGTGACTTAACAAATGACAGTAATCTTCTCCAAGTCAGATTACACAACAACGTGGAGACAACCTACAGCTCACATTAAAACTGTCAATTATCTACAGGCGTTAATTGTTTTCCTTGACAATGGATCGTAAATTGAATCATCTCACTACAGGTTCTGTACTTTCAATGCTTGATTATGGCGATGGCAGGTGAAATGTGAGAATTCTATATAGATTGACATTTAAATTGTTCCTTTATAACCAGTGTACACAAATTATACAAATTCTTGTTACTGGAATTCGATTAACATCATCTTGTCTGTCTCTTAATTCAGTTTGTGATTCAATCCCAATAATGTAATTTTCTTTATTTAGAATTGCCTTTTTATTTTGCTGAGTAAGTGATTCTCTGAGAAGATGTGAATACAGAAGCATATTGACATTTGTAGGTGTAGTATAATAACACTGTACTGGTGTGACCCCATGTGACATTTCACTATTTGTTTGACATTCAGCATCACAGTGCATGTAGGACAATTATCATGTACAGTTTGATACCAATTTATTACCTGATACTATGAATAATAGATAAAGATGTGTTTTCATTCTTGTTGCCTCAGCACACAAAAAGCAGAAAGGAGGAGAGGCAGGGTGTTGGATGTTGAGTAAATGATAAGTTTCTGAACACCCTCCCCCCCCCCCCCTCCATTCACCACCACCCCTCACTCACTTCACACTTTGTACAGGATCAAGGAAAAGTTCATACATGTTAGGAATTTCTCATTAGGGATGTGTTTAATTTGGTAAAGATTAGTGTTTAGGTGTCCTGTAATTAGAAATCTTTAATAATACACAGCACAAACACAAATAACCTTGATTACAAATTACAACAATTTCTGTTGGCTATGTAAAGGTCATCAGCACCAATACTGGCTGTGTGTGATAGCACTGTAAGTTGGTCAACACATGAATCATTACTGGTAGGAGATAAGTGACCAATTACCAGCCATCAGGACCCTGTCAAACCTGTGCCAGCCTGGACTGGACAGCTAACATAGACCAGTCATTGGTAGGATGACCTCAGAGCTGTTTTGTAGAACTCTGATGAAAGTTCTGAGGATTTGGTTACACTTTGTGTAGATTCCAGGGGAGAGAAAGTTGATAAGGCATCAGTAGGGTCATGTATCATTCCTCGGGAAATTCTGAACTTTGAAATCAAAAGTGTATATGAAGGATTCTTTATATATTTTATCATCTACAATCCCAGTTTTTTTATAAGTTATTTTAAGCGACCTATTTTTCTATATCCTTTCCAAACACTTGTGTTTTTCCTATGAGAACTGGTCTATATGCTATCCTTAATATGTTTATATTTCTATTGATAATGTTTAGTGCTGTGGAGATATCAGCTGCATTAATTGTCAACAAAGAAACTTAATTGAAGCGTCCTCCAAACCAAACATCAATAGCATCTCAAGTACTCTTGAAACCCATTTGACATACTTTTAAGATACTGGACATCAATAACAACAAGCTTGTGTATTTGCAATAGGCAACATCCAAAATATTTATATTTCCTCCTTTCATTTGATTCCATCTGATACATTCAGAACAGAAACATATTAGACACGGGGAAGTAGAAGGGGCAATGCCTATAAACCAGAGTTTGCCTGTTAACAAAGTCTCCAATCTCTATATATGTTTCTGATTCAGAAGCATGTTAGATTTTGGACTGATGACAGTATAAACTTGTTAATGACCAATACAGTATCACCCAACAGTGATGATTCATTGAGTGTACAGCACATCAAACCCTGCTGTGTATAATTAGTTAACCTTCTATACAAATCTATCAAAGATTGACCACTGCTGACCACTGCATGGTCATCCTGACAATGACCAGTGGAGGATGATTCAGAACACATGGTCTTTATTACTATATGGGGGTGCCATCATTGCTGACCAGACCATTACCTTGTCCACACTGGCTAAAATAAAATAAACACCCTCCCTGTATAATTGTACAGATACCAATAAATATCGTCACACCCCACTGAACAGTCCAGTCTCAGGGAACCCTTGGTAAAATATCTCCAAATCACACAGGTCTGAAGATAAAATAAATACCCAGACTTAAATAACTTAAAATAATCACTGAATAACTTAGGGTCCAAGTTTTAAAATAACTGTTAAAAGTAAGCACCAGGTTTCCATGGTAACAAACCATTATTGTTAGAGACTGGGGTAATCTAACAACTATATAATCCCTCATTTTTTTTTGCTATCACATCTAATCTGTCAATTAACTTTGGAAATGTTTAAAGACATTTTAATTATGCTATCATTAAAAACTAGATTACAGTATGTAAACTTGACATTTTAATTCTGATGTCATTAAGAACTAGATTACGGGTTAAAACCTTGATGTTAGATTTATATTTATTTTGACATTTTCAGTCATGTATAATTTATCCTGAAAAGGAAATTATCAAACTCAATTATTAGACTCACTGATAAAGTTAAATAGTTTACATAGATTGGTGAAATAAAACAGAGAGTCTGGGACACAGGTCAGGTCAGCCTTGTCATCTTATATAGATATTCATAATTACAATTTATTTCAACTCCAGGTAAATCATACATGTATGCATGTACAAGGCGAGAAATCCAAAAGTAAAAGAATTGTGCCCTATTTGGTTTAGTTTGATTAGTCCTATTAACAGCAAGTGTCATTTAAGGATGTGCCAAGTTCAGCAGGTGGAGGAAAGCCAGAGTACTTAGAGAAAAACCACTGACTTGTAGTCAGTACCTTGCAACTACCCACATAGGATCCAGGTCCAAACTTGCTACCCAGCGGTGGAGGGCTTGTTGTAATATGTTGGGATATCTGAACCACTAGGCTACCTTGGGCCCGAAGTGCTACGTTCCCTACCCATAGGAGCTCAGGAGAAACAAACCGGTATGAGCTGTATACAGTGATAAGCTGGTTGTAATCAGCAATATTAACAAAGCCAACAGATTAACAAGGATGTTGGTTTTGACCTTTCACAAACAATGAACATAAAGAATCAAGAAACAAAAATATTTAATTCCTACAACATCCAGTTGATGTAAAAGTTGAAGTAAAATTGACTTGTCGTGTATCTTATCCTTCCCTTCAATAAGAAAGCTACACTTTAAATCTGATTATGTCACTCCTGTTTAAGTGTCAGACTCCTGGTCTGTTTACATGGCTCCTGCTGATTGGAGTTATTTTTAATACATCCTGACAGCTATTTCACATTCAACCACAAAGTTTTTTTTTTAACTTTTTACAAATTTTAAACATGCTATCAAATCAGTGACACAGTGTAGTCTTTGTCTATATATGTGAACATTTCAGAGATTTTAGAGTTTTCCACATTCAATCAATGGACACATTCAATATCACCTCGTCTAGGTGTGAACCCAGGGACACAAGCATAAAGGGTGGGTCCTTTTATGTAAATTAATAATCATGATTTTACGCTGGCATCAGTAGTCAGAGCTGACCCTTGAAGTGAGAGAGTATGCAAAAAATAAACAATAAAAACAAACAACTTTCTGGTGTAAGTATTAGAACAGGTCTAGGTAGATAAATGTAGACAAATTGAAGCAGTATTAATTCATTAAAGGCCCACTTCCTTAACCGACCAAAATATAAAGGTTTCTTAAAATTATTAATAACATCAGAAATATATAGCAATAGTCTAAGATGAGGATACAATGCCATATATAGGCAAAATTTCCTGTAAAATATATGAAAAACAGCGGAGAGACATTTCGCTGTTTTGCCGTCTGGCGCAGTAATAGTCAACTACCGCCGGTATTTAGGACGACGGCGGGAAACATTAGACAACCCACGTTATGTAATATTACATTTTATTTATTTTAATTAAATTGTTCAGAAGGTGATGATAAATTTAGTATTAACAGTAAATTAATAATTTTTGCAACTCTACAAAATTATCGATATTGTTTTACATTCCCATCTTAAAATTCAAAAGCCGTTTCCAAAAGGTAGCCGGCCTTTAATGAGTAATGAACAGGTACAGAGCACCACATGTCAGCAACGTCAGTCAAGTATGTCGGTACTAAGGTTCCCTGTTCTCATTCAGTACTCTACATGACAGGTGTGTCGGTACTAGGGTTCCCTGTACTCATTCAGTACTCTACATGACAAGTGTGTCGGTACTAGGGTTCCCTGTACTCATTCAGTACTCTACATGACAAGTGTGTCGGTACTAGGGTTCCCTGTACTCATTCAGTACTCTACATGACAAGTGTGTCGGTACTAGGGTTCCCTGTACTCATTCAGTACTCTACATGACAAGTGTGTCGGTACTAGGGTTCCCTGTACTCATTCAGTACTCTACATGACAAGTGTGTCGGTACTAGGGTTCCCTGTACTCATTCAGTACTCTACATGACAAGTGTGTCGGTACTAGGGTTCCCTGTACTCATTCAGTACTCTACATGACAAGTGTGTCAGGTACTAGGGTTCCCTGTACTCATTCAGTACTCTACATGACAAGTGTGTCGGTACTAGGGTTCCCTGTACTCATTCAGTACTCTACATGACAAGTGTGTCGGTACTAGGGTTCCCTGTACTCATTCAGTACTCTACATGACAAGTGTGTCGGTACTAGGGTTCCCTGTACTCATTCAGTACTCTACATGACAAGTGTGTGGGTACTAGGGTTCCCTGTACTCATTCAGTACGCTACATGACAAGTGTGTCGGTACTAGGGTTCCCTGTACTCATTCAGTACTCTACATGACAAGTGTGTCGGTACTAGGGTTCCCTGTACTCATTCAGTACTCTACATGACAAGTGTGTCGGTACTAGGGTTCCCTGTACTCATTCAGTACTCTACATGACAAGTGTGTCGGTACTAGGGTTCCCTGTACTCATTCAGTACTCTACATGACAAGTGTGTCGGTACTAGGGTTCCCTGTACTCATTCAGTACTCTACATGACAAGTGTGTCGGTACTAGGGTTCCCTGTACTCATTCAGTACTCTACATGACAAGTGTGTCGGTACTAGGGTTCCCTGTACTCATTCAGTGCTCTACATGACAAGTGTGTCGGTACTAGGGTTCCCTGTACTCATTCAGTGCTCTACATGACAAGTGTGTCGGTACTAGGGTTCCTGGTCTCTACATGACAAGTGTGTCCTAGGGTTCCCTGTACTCATTCAGTACTCTACATGACAAGTGTGTCGGTACTAGGGTTCCCTGTACTCATTCAGTACTCTACATGACAAGTGTGTCGGTACTAGGGTTCCCTGTACTCATTCAGTACTCTACATGACAAGTGTGTCGGTACTAGGGTTCCCTGTACTCATTCAGTACTCTACATGACAAGTGTGTGGGTACTAGGGTTCCCTGTACTCATTCAGTACTCTACATGACAAGTGTGTGGGTACTAGGGTTCCCTGTACTCATTCAGTACTCTACATGACAAGTGTGTCGGTACTAGGGTTCCCTGTTCTCATTCAGTACTCTTCATGACATCCTAATCTAATCCTTTTCACCTGCTCAAAAGTCCAAACTCTCTTGTTTTATTACATTCTGATTCACTGGTACAATTTCTAAAAATCTGACTTTTATTCTGTGACCCTTAAGACGTTCAATCACCTTTTCTCCTCCATTCCACCCACCATCTCACGTCTTTATCCAATACTGATACCTAGTACCAAAGTCTCTTTCTCATTTCTTTTTTATTTACCAACATTTTTTTCCCCAAATCTTCTCCACTTCATTATTCAGACAAACAAAAGTTGTATACAATTATCATAAACATAAAAAAAGTATAGCCTACAATGATAAATATATGTTAACTTAGGGTTCAAACCACGGTCATCCATAATTGTCTGATTTACATCATCGCTGCATTTTAAGATCTTTCTGTATACATATACAGTCAAACCTCGATGTATCGAAGTTCAAGGAACAGACAGAAAAACTTCAATACAATGAGACTTCGAATTATTCTGGTTGGAATTAGACAGATTATTTTTAACCATGACCAACTGTGACAGTTGTGTGCATGATGTGTACATCTTCGTTCCGTAAACTTTATAATCATTGTATTTACCGCAAATAAAACAAAATAAAAACAAAGTATAAAATCAATCATGTGTATCGTTATCGTTACCATTATATTATAAACAAGACTTACCTCTACTAGCATAACCCATGTACAATGTATATATGGAGTCTATTGAAACAATTTAATGTTACAGATTAAATAGAAAATCAACAAGAGGCCCAAAGGGCCTTAACGGTCATCTGACTACCTTGACAATAGTAAAATTAATTATATATGGTGTCACTTTGGTCAGGATCATGTCAGGATCATTTTCAATTTCTTCAACAAATTTTTATTTCAAACAAGAGGCCCAAGGGCCTTTAAATATAGGAAATTAATTAGACATAGTGGTCATGGTAGTCATCTTCGATTTGGGATCAACCAGAGATGAAACAATACTTTGTCTGGACCATGTCAGGATCATTTCATGTAAGTTTCAGCCAAATCCCTTCGGTAGAACTTGAGAATAAGTTTCAAAATGTGTTTTTCAAGATGGCGGCTGTGACGGCCATCTTGGATTTCGGATTGACCCAAAAAATAACAACACTTTGTCGGACCATGTCAGGATACATTTCATGCAAGTTTCAGCGAAATTGCACCGGTAGAACTTGAGAAGAAGTTCAAAAATGTGTTTTCAAGATGGAGACTGTGGCTGCCATCTTGGATTTCAGATCGACCCGAAAAATAACAACACTTTGTCGGGACCATGTCAGGATCATTTCATGCAAGTTTCAGCCAAATCGCACCGGTAGAACTTGAGAAGAAGTTCAAAATGTGTTTTCAAAGATGGCGCCTGTGGCGGCCATCTTGGATTTCGGATCGACCCGAAAAATAACAAACACTTTGTCGGGACCATGTCAGGATCATTTCATGCAAGTTTCAGCCAAATCGCACCGGTAGAACTTGAGAAGAAGTTTAAAATGTGTTTTCAAGATGGCGGCTGTGGCGGCCATCTTGGATTTCGGATCGACCCGATAACAACACTTTGTTGGGACCATGTCAGGATCATTTCATGCAAGTTTCAGCCAAATCGCACCGGTAGAACTTGAGAAGAAGTTCAAAATGTGTGTTTTCAAGATGGCGCCTGTGGCGGCCATCTTGGATTTCGGATCGACCCGAAAAATAACAACACTTTGTCGGGACCATGTCAGGATCATTTCATGCAAGTTTCAGCCAAATCGCACCGGTAGAACTTGAGAAGAAATTTAAAATGTGTTTTCAAGATGGCGGCTGTGGCGGCCATCTTGGATTTCGGATCGACCCGAAAAATAACAACACTTTGCCGGGACCATGTCAGGATCATTTCATGCAAGTTTCAGCCAAATCGCACCGGTAGAACTTGAGAAGAAGTTTAAAATGTGTTTTCAAGATGGCGGCTGTGGCGGCCATCTTGGATTTCGGATCGACCCGAAAAATAACAACACTTTGTCGGGACCATGTCAGGATCATTTCATGCAAGTTTCAGCCAAATCGCACCGGTAGAACTTGAGAAGAAGTTTAAAATGTGTTTTCAAGATGGCGGCTGTGGCGGCCATCTTGGATTTCGGATCGACCTGAAAAATAACAACACTTTGTCGGGACCATCTCAGGATCATTTCAGGTAAGTTTCAGCTCAATCCCACTGGTCAAACTTGAGAAGAAGTTCAAAATGTGAAAAGTTAACGCACGGCGGACGGCGCACGGCGCACGGCGGACGGCGCACGGCGCACGGCGGACGGCGCACGACGACGGACGAAACATGATGACTATAGGTCATCCTGACCCTTCGGGTCAGATGACCTAAAAATACCTAAGAAGTTTGATACATTGGGAACGTCAATTCATTAAAACTCATACATGGGTTTGTTATATAGTGGCATTAATCAGGACCAAACAAAAAATTTGATACAGCGGGATATTTGATTAGTTCGAATCATTGAGGTTTGGTTGTATATACATGTATATTGTTTAGCAACAATTAATATCAAAGTACAGAGCTTTCAGCATATGTTTCTATAGAAATATAATCTGGATATTTTTTTTCATAGATTTGATTCAATAATGATAGTTTTGATAATAATGACAAAATATATAGATAAAATGTCTACTATATATGCTGGTTCTGTACTGATGTGTTCTGTAACTGTTGTGTATGGCACAGCTTCTGTGTGGTGAATCACAGACTACAAAGCTTCGGAGGCTGAGAAGGGGAGTGTTACTGTCATCCCGATCTCCCTCCAACACATGCTGACGTTATAATTATACCCTAAAGGTACCAGCATTATCTTATAGGAACTTTACATGAAATAGAACACAAATCCACCTTTATTTTCTATTTACATTGATTTGCTGAACAGCAATATGAAATAAGTTTTGTGTAAATTACATTGAATAGATATAAAATCAATATGCTGCAGAATCTCCAAATACTCTATACAAAGCTGAACAAAGAAATATAAAATCAATGTTAGGGGGAGACTGATACAAACACATGAATCATTCATATAATTTGTCTGTATATCTTGTCTAGTGCAGTAAGGAATTTCTTAGAGCAACTGAGAAAATAATATTCCTACAAGATAACAAGCAGAGTATATCTAGAAGATGTTTTCATGCACGAATCTCTGAGACAGCACATCAAAACAGCTTTTCATGGCTGCCTCATCTACTTCAATATCATTGGTAAAGGCTTTAATCTGCTATATACACAAATCTTATCATAAAGGAGAATAAATAAGGTTTGTACAGGAGAAATGTCTTCAAAAATATGAACTTTAATATGATTCCAATGTGGGAGAAAAGACCTATGCATGCTTTGCTATAGGTACCTATATAAATATATCAATGTATATAAGATGTGTAGGTGTGTTATACGTGTGACACTGGAGGCGTCGGTTAGTATCTATAGTGGACGTCAATGTCTATCGATAAACTGCATGAATGATTGTGTCTCCATTTCAAATAGTAGGATATGTACAGTTAAGTATGTTTCTCTCATAAATCAGCTCCCACCTTTTTCAAATGATTTTTGTTTTTATCATAATGTTCTATAAAATGCATTGTTTGATGAAAGTTTAATGTGTTTGGCAGAAGTTTGTATTATTAGAGATTTTCTTAATGTTACAACTGTTCAAAATGAGGACCAATGAAATTCCCTTGCTGTACACATTTCATTGCTTGAAGGACAACTGATGCACTTCACCTTTAGGTCATGACAAAAAAGACCTAGACCATCTTGCAATGCGCAATATTCTATATGGAAATTTTCATTCCAATATCTTAAAAGATTTAAGCTCTCATGGAGAAAAAATAACACAATTGCACTTAATTGACCTTTTGCTGAGAATTAAAGGTCACAGCCACATAACATAGCAGTGCACCTTTGATCAGCTTTAGGTCATTCTATAGCTTTAAAATCAACTTGTTTGTCATCCAACTATAATGTCAATCTCGCATATTAGAATGAAAACAAATAGGAACTCAGACCAGTCGGTGAACTTTCATAATCTTGGATTATGGAATGTAATTATTGCCTCTGGTATTTTTAGTTTCCATTATTTGTTTTTTGTTACTGGCCTATGAGCTGAATGTCATTTAGCAGCACAACACTGGCTATTATATATGGTACTGGAGACTAATGAGGATTTATCCTCCAATAATAATACCTACCTGTATATGTATTACCTGTGTATGTATTACCTGTATATATATTACCTGTAACACAACTCCCCTCTACACACCCAGACACTGAAGGTGGTAAGTCAAAAGTTCAGCCACATTATAACATGTATCTCTTATTACACACTGAGCTAGAATAGCATCAAAATGACAATGCCATCATGGACGTCTGTATCACAACTGTTTGATACTTTACTAGTGATCAAATTAACAAGAGGTCTTTTGACTTAAGGTGGTATGCACCATCACAATTTTTTTACCAGACTTTGTATACAATTTATCTCCTTTTTTACTTGCTACTACACCTATAAGAACTAAGAATTGTCAGCATATGGATAGAGAATATTGACAGCTTCTGTACTTTCCTGTGGTTATTAGATTACAACTTAACAAATGAACAATAATTTCCTGTTTTAAAATTAACCAATGTTTTTCACTCATTTTGTTTTTTGTTACATTTGTTTCATATTAGCCAGTTACAACGAATTCCATGTTTCATTCCAAACCAACCCAGATCCCAAAAATCACCCTTCCTGCTTGACACTAAGATGATTCCAATAGTCAGACTTTCAAAATTAGAATGTCCCAAATGAAATTTGCTGATTAATTAGAAGGTTCGTCCAAAACGTTTGTTTGCCAATTAAAAATACTAGACATAGAGATTGAAACACTGCTGATTCAATGACAGGCTATTGTTCAAATAGAACAATGACTGGATTTTAGTAATCAGATTAAGTCTACATATCATGGGGAACGATACTTGGTAATATCCTAAACAAATAAATATATCCACAGCACAAAAGATTCATATATCAAGATCTTACATACACAGTGGGAAAACAAATACATCTTTTCTCTGGCAGACATCTTGTTGCTACTTATATGGTCTAAGATTTTACAACCTTTGACCTCCAACTATTGCTAAAAGTAACTTCATTAATATTCATCAGAATGATTTCCCTTTAGGGGAGTCAACCGAACTGATTTTATCTTGTTCACATTAAGCTAGTTACCAGAATGGCAGGACCATAAAGAATCTAGTCAGACGATCCCCAAATATGGATACAAACGACAGAAATATCACGATGAAAGTAGCCACAGACCGCTGTCACAGTCAATAAACAGTATCAGAATAGATAAACATGGCTAAAAAATCATTCTATAAAGACCACTCGATATAAAATGGTAGAGAATCATAAAGTTGGGCATTAAAGTATTTGTTTTATAGAGTTGTTTGTGAGATGTATGTAGTGTTGTTTGTGAGACGTATGTAGTGTTGTTTGTAAGATGTATGTAGTGTTGTTTGTGAGATGTATGTAGTGTTGTTTGTGAGATGTATGTAGTGTTGTTTGTGAGATGTATTGTGTGTATGTTGTAGTGTTGTTTGTGATGATGTATGTAGTGTTGTTTGTGAGATGTATGTAGTGTTGTTTGTGAATGTTGTTTGTGAGATGTATTAGTGTTGTTTGTGAGTGTATGTGTGTTGTTTGTGAGATGTATGTAGTGTTGTTTGTGAGATGTATGTAGTGTTGTTTGTGAGATGTATGTTGTGTTGTTTGTAGATGTATGTAGTGTTGTTTGTAATGTATGAGATGTATGTAGTGTTGTTTGTGAGATGTATGTAGTGTTGTTTGTGAGATGTATGTGTGTTTTTGTGAGATGTATGTAGTGTTGTTTGTGAGATGTATGTAGTGTTGTTTGTGAGATGTATGTAGTGTTGTTTGTGGAGATGTGTGTTGTAGTGTTGTTTGTGAGATGTATGTAGTGTTGTTTGTGAGAATGTTGTTTGTTTGAGATGTATGTAGTGTTGTTTGTGAGATGTATGTAGTGTTGTTTGTGAGATGTATGTAGTGTTGTTTGTGAGATGTATGTAGTGTTGTTTGTGAGATGTATGTAGTGTTGTTTGTGAGATGTATGTAGTGTTGTTTGTGAGATGTATGTAGTGTTGTTTGTGAGATGTATGTATGTTGTTTGTGAGATGTTTGTAGTGTTGTTTGTGAGATGTATGTAGTGTTGTTTGTGAGATGTATGTAGTGTTGTTTGTGAGATGTATGTAATGTTTGTGAGTGTTTGTTGTTTGTGAGATGTATGTATGTGTGTTGTTTGTGAGATGTATGTAGTGTTGTTTGTGATGTTGTGTGATGTTGTTTGTGAGATGTATGTAGTGTTGTTTGTGAGATGTATGTAGTGTTGTTTGTGAGATGTATGTAGTGTTGTTTGTGAGATGTATGTAGTGAGATGTTAATGTTTTTGTGAGATGTATGTAGTGTTGTTTGTGAGATATGTATTGTTGTGTTGTTTGTGAGATGTATGTAGTGTTGTTTGTGAGATGTATGTAATGTTTGTTTGTGAGATGTATGTAGTGTTGTTTGTGAGATGTATGTAATGTTGTTTGTGAGATGTATGTAGTGTTGTTTGTGAGATGTATGTAATGTTGTTTGTGAGATGTATGTAATGTTGTTTGTGAGATGTATGTAATGTTGTTTGTGAGATGTATGTAGTGTTGTTTGTGAGATGTATGTAGTGTTGTTTGTGAGATGTATGTAGTGTTGTTTGTGAGATGTATGTAGTGTTGTTTGTGAGATGTATGTAATGTTGTTTGTGAGATGTATGTAGTGTTGTTTGTGAGATGTATGTAATGTTGTTTGTGAGATGTATGTAATGTGTTTGTTTGTTGTGTGTATGTAGTGTTGTTTGTGAGATGTATGTAGTGTTGTGTGAGTGTATGTGTGAGATGTATGTAGTGTTGTTTGTGAGATGTATGTAGTGTTGTTTGTGAGATGTATGTAGTGTTGTTTGTGAGATGTATGTAGTGTTGTTTGTGAGATGTATGTAATGTTGTTTGTGAGATGTATGTAGTGTTGTTTGTGAGATGTATGTAGTGTTGTTTGTGAGATGTATTGTAATGTTGTTTGTGAGATGTATGTAGTGTTGTTTGTGAGATGTATGTAGTGTTGTTTGTGAAGATTGTATGTAGTGTTTGTTTGTGAGATGTATGTAGTGTTGTTTGTGAGTTGTATGTATGTTGTTTGTGAGATGTATTAGTGTTGTTTGTGAGATGTATGTTTAGTGTTGTTTGTGAGATGTATGTAGTGTTGTTTGTGAGATGTATGTAGTGTTGTTTGTGAGATGTATGTAGTGTTGTTTGTGAGATGTATGTAGTGTTGTTTGTGAGATGTATGTAGTGTTGTTTGTGAGATGTATGTAGTGTTGTTTGTGAGATGTATGTAGTGTTGTTTGTGAGATGTATGTAGTGTTGTTTGTGAGATGTATGTAGTGTTGTTTGTGAGATGTATGTTGTGTTGTTTGTGAGATGTATGTAGTGTTGTTTGTGAGATGTATGTAGTGTTGTTTGTGAGATGTATGTAGTGTTGTTTGTGAGATGTATGTAGTGTTGTTTGTGAGATGTATGTTGTGTTGTTTGTGAGATGTATGTAATGTTGTTTGTGAGATGTATGTAGTGTTGTTTGTGAGATGTATGTAGTGTTGTTTGTGAGATGTATGTAGTGTTGTTTGTGAGATGTATGTTGTGTTGTTTGTGAGGATGTATGTAGTGTTGTTTGTGAGATGTATGTAGTGTTGTTTGTGAGATGTATGTAGTAGTTGTTTGTGAGATGTATGTAGTGTTGTTTGTGAGATGTATGTAGTGTTGTTTGTGAGATGTATGTAGTGTTGTTTGTGAGATGTATGTATGTTTGTTTGTGTAGTGTTGTTTGTTTGTTTGTAATGTTGTTTGTGAGATGTATGTAGTGTTGTTTGTGAGATGTATGTAGTGTTGTTTGTGAGATGTATGTAGTGTTGTTTGTGAGATGTATGTAGTGTTGTTTGTGAGATGTTGTAGTGTTGTTTGTGAGATGTATGTAGTGTTGTTTTTGTGAGATGTATGTAGTGTTGTTTGTGAGATGTATGTAGTGTTGTTTGTGAGATGTATGTAGTGTTGTTTGTGAGATGTATGTTAGTGTTGTTTGTGAGATGTATGTGTGTTGTTTGTGTGAGATGTATGTAGTGTTGTTTGTGAGATGTATGTAGTGTTGTTTGTGAGATGTATGTAGTGTTGTTTGTGAGATGTATGTAGTGTTGTTTGTGAGATGTATGTAGTGTTGTTTGTGAGATGTATGTAGTGTTGTTGTGAGATGTATTGTAGTGTTGTTTGTGAGATGTATGTAATGTTGTTTGTGAGATGTATGTATGTTGTTTGTGAGATGTATGTTGTGTTGTTTGTGAGATGTATGTAGTGTTGTTTGTGAGAGTCATGTAGTGTTGTTTGTGAGAGTATGTATGTTTGTTTGTGAGATGTATGTAGTGTTGTTTGTGAGATGTATGTATGTGTTGTTTGTGAGATGTATGTAATGTGGCAAATAAATACATGTTTTGGGATTAAAATGAAACTAATTAACATACAAGTCTCATCATAACACCGGCAGGGGGGTAAAAGGATATTCAAAGATACGGTCATAGTTCATATATAGATTGTTACTGGTAAAACATACACATTTGGAGTCTCCTCTTAATCGGTGTATCTGGGTAACTGAAATCAGATTTGACAGTGATTGGCCTGATATTTATACTATTAATATTATCCTGGTTTCTACTCATGCACGGTTCAATTAACTCATTGTATCTCTCCTCACTTTCATGGAATGTAGGTTAACTTTAAGTTTGGTGGACCCAGCAAAATCAGAAGTCTGTATAATTCAACTTTGACCTAAATTGTACCCTTGTCCTTGGTATGAATATTTAACAGTCTTTTGATAATATATTTATGTTGGATGATTTTTAGGTAAAATAATGTTCATTGGGTAATGATATCAAACATGACAGTCATGGATCATATATATATGTTACTACTAACATAACATTGGAGTCTCCTCTTACACGGTCATTGGGTAATGATATCAAACATGACAGTCATGGATCATATATATATGTTACTACTAACATTGAGGTCTCCTCTTACACGGTCATTGGGTAATGATATCAAACATGACAGTCATGGATCATATATATATGTTACTACTAACATGGAGTCTCCTCTTACACGGTCATTGGGTAATGATATCAAACATGACAGTCATGGATCATATATATATGTTACTACTAACTAACATTGGAGTCTCCTCTTACACGTCATTGGGTAATGATATCAAACATGACAGTCATGGATCATATATATATGTTACTACTAACATGGAGTCTCCTCTTACACGGTCATTGGGTAATGATATCAAACATGACAGTCATGGATCATATATATATGTTACTACTAACATGGAGTCTCCTCTTACACGGTCATTGGGTAATGATATCAAACACGACAGTCATGGATCATATATATATGTTACTACTAACATGGAGTCTCCTCTTACACGGTCATTGGAGTAATGATATCAAACACTGACAGTCATGGATCATATATATATGTTACTACTAACATGGAGTCTCCTCTTACACAGGTCATTGGGTAATGATATCAAACATGACAGTCATGGATCATATATATATGTTACTTACTAACATGGAGTCTCCTCTTACACGGTCATTGGGTAATGATATCAAACATGACAGTCATGGATCATATATATATGTTACTACTAACATGGAGTCTCCTCTTACACGGTCATTGGGTAATGATATCAAAACATGACAGTCATGGATCATATATATATGTTACTACTAACATGGAGTCTCCTCTTACACAGGTCATTGAGTAATGATATCAAACATGACAGTCATGGATCATATATATATGTTACTACTAACATGGAGTCTCCTCTTACACGGTCATTGGGTAATGATATCAAACATGACAGTCATGGTCATATAATGTTACTACTATGGGGTATCATATATATATATGTTACTACTAACATGGAGTCTCCTCTTACACGGTCATTGGGTAATGATATCAAACACGACAGTCATGGATCATATATATATGTTACTACTAACATGGAGTCTCCTCTTACACGGTCATTGGGATATCAAACATGATGGATCATTATATATATGTTACTACTAACATGGAGTCTCCTCTTACACGGTCATTGGAATGATATCAAACATGACAGTCATGGATCATATATATGTGTTACTACTAACATGGAGTCTCCTCTTACACGGTCATTGGGTAATGATATCAAACATGACAGTCATGGATCATATATATATGTTACTACTAACATGGAGTCTCCTCTTACACGGTCATTGGGTAATGATATCAAACATGACAGTCATGGATCATATATATATGTTACTACTAACATGGAGTCTCCTCTTACACGGTCATTGGGTAATGATATCAAACATGACAGTCATGGATCATATATATATGTTACTACTAACATGGAGTCTCCTCTTACACGGTCATTGGGTAATGATATCAAACATGACAGTCATGGATCATATATATATGTTACTACTACTACAACATAACATTGGAGTCTCCTCTTACACGGTCATTGAGTAATGATATCAAACATGGAGACAGGTCATGGTAATCAAACATGACAGTCATATATATATATGTTACTACTAACATAACATTGGAGTCTCCTCTTACACGGTCATTGGGTAATGATATCAAACAACATGACAGTCATGGATCATAAAACATGGACAGTCATGGGTATCATATATATATCAGGATCATTATATATGTTACTACTAACATTGGCAGATAGTATTTGCTAACAATGGAGGCTTACCTAATGACTGACAACACCTTAAAGAACTGTATACAGATTTCTGACTGTAATATCAATTACCATAACATTATATATAATAATGTACTAATTATAAAAAAATAGATTAAAAAAAAGTAAGAGGCGACAAGTTTTTGTATTTACAGCCATTGCTACAAGTTGTCATTTTTTCATACCCCGTTCCTTGTATTTTTATTTTTTGACACCACTTCAATAACAGCTATTTCAAAATGTTCAATATCAATGTGTTTCTATCCAGACAGAGTCCCCAACCTCTCCAAATAATTTCAATTTCATGTTTTAATTCTTCCAACTAAAGTGTTGATGTTTATACTCCAATAATTCATGCCATTTCAATTCAAAACTTTTTAGTCCACTACCGATTCATGTGTTTCCTCAGTATAAAGGAAGGTGTTCCAATCTCTTCACTGATTCATGTGTTCCCTCAGTACAAAGGTGTTCCGATCTCTTCACTGATTCATGTGTTCCCTCAGTACAAAGGTGTTCCGATCCCTCTACTGATTAATGAAGATGTTGATGCTGCCCCCTCCAGAAGACAGGTGTTCCATAGACATATACACAGGTGTTCTCCCCTCCCCTCAGTAGACATATACACAGGTGTTCTCCCCTCCCCTCAGTAGACATATACACAGGTGTTCTCCCCTCCCCTCAGTAGACATATACACAGGTGTTCTCCCCTCCCCTCAGTAGACATATACACAGGTGTTCTCCCCTCCCCTCAGTAGACATATACACAGGGTTCTCCCCTCCCCTCCAAGTAGACATATACACAGGTGTTCTCCCCTCCCCTCAGTAGACATATACACAGGTGTTCTCCCCTCCCCTCAGTAGACATATACACAGGTGTTCTCCCCTCCCCTCAGTAGACATATACACAGGTGTTCTCCCCTCCCCCTCAGTAGACATATACACAGGTGTTCTCCCCTCCCCTCAGTAGACATATACACAGGTGTTCTCCCCTCCCCTCCAGTAGACATATACACAGGGGTTCTCCCCCTCCCCTCAGTAGACATATACACAGGTGTTTCCATTCCTCTACAAGCTGTTACCAGTGCCAGGTTTTATTAGGGTCAATAAGTTGTTAGTCTGTCCTATCCTTTCATCACTCCCTACTGCATGATGGTGTATCTCCCCTTCCTCCCTCTCCACTGTCTGATGATGTGTTCTCCCCTCCCTTTCCTGCCCCCCCTCCCATCCACCAATGTCTCCTGTCTATCCCCTCCATCCTCTCCCCTCAGAGTCTGATCAGCTGCTCCCTCCCACTACTACTTTCCCTCCCTTTCCTGCCCCCACCCCCCCCCATCCACCAATGTCTTCTGTCTATACCCTCCATCCCATCCCCTCAGTGTCTGATCAGCTGCTCCCTCCCATTACTACCTTCCCCATGTCTCCCCCCATCTTCTTGGTGTGGTGGTTCCTATGTGATGGTGGGTACAGACAGCTATTGATAGGATGGATACAGAGTCCTATATCAACCAGCCATTGCAAGGTGATACACTTAATTATTGTTACAGATGCACAAGGAGAATTGATCAGATGTTAATTGACATTAGATTGTTTTGTGAATTCATTCATCAATAAGACACACATTTTCTGGTCTGTAGAGACAGACTACACCTGAATTTGTTTTGTTTAGTCGCACAAACATATGTGAACATTGGGCTATTAACTCTAGAGAATGCAGGTTTATTAAACTTCATGTTTCCTTTTCATTGTATTTTCTTTGTATTTTTTTTGTATTTGTCCTTGATGGTTGATGGTTATTTGATCACAATAGTTGTGTTTTAATTGTAGTATAATTGATTAAATATACGTAGACATAAACATTCCAAATAGCTTTAAAAGTGTATAATTCAATTAAAGCTTTGCAGAACTCCTGTTTATTTGTTCTCTACATCATCTTCAGTCTAATCTTTTGCTGGCCATTCTTGGATTTAACATAAACATTGTCAGTTAATGCAGTAAACTCTTATTGAATATAAAAGTGCACAGCTGTCAGAGCTGTCCAGTTATCACATTACGATCTAAACACCATTAAATTAGAAGGCTTTCCAAGACGTCTTTCACTAAAGTTTGACTGGCAACAGAAATTAGCTTAAGGTGTGAATCATTTCATAAATCCAGAAATTATCATTTTTTTATGATGCACGAAGGTCATTTTAGTGGGTTGTCTAAGTTAGCAAATTGACAGGCGTGTTAATTAGGGGTTTGGAATTAATTAAACTTATTATCTGGAGTTTAATGTGATGTGAGTCATGATGTGAGGGTGACATGTGATGTATGTGTTAGGAGTGGGAGGAGCCTGGGGGGGGGGGGGGAGGGGGGACTTTATAGTAATGACAAGGACAGTTCCGGTTGGTAGGCCATGCTTAGTCAATATGCCCATATGTCACAAGTTGTTATGGAAATAAAAACGGCCAGACTGTTATAATTTGTTTGTTCTGTGTGAACTGGTCTGTGACCAAACCTGGCCACCATTTACAACATTTTGCTCAAATCAATCAACAAAATTCAGCAGTTTAGCAAAAGCATGTGGCATCATATATTTAAGAACTTGCATTTGATGAGCATCATTAATCATTTTAAGTCAAAAGGCATCAATACATAGGTAGTTAAGAAGAAAATTAAGTTTTTACTTTCTGAATCTGCCTTTACTTGGAAAACCGACTTCCTTTTTCATGCAGGAAATGGAAATAAACAGGTAATATAATCGTCATGATCATGTACCTACGTCTTTGTGACAAACCGTGGGTGACGTCTGGGTACATTGTAATCCACACCGTCTCTGAATACTAACACCTACCTAATGTTGGTAGATATTTACGCAGTCTCATATTTCACAGTCACGTTTTTCGTTCCTGGTTTATGTTTGTATACGTCAGTGAAAGTGTCGTCTACCCTGGTTGACTCTTATTAGATCGTAATGCAATGATACTGAATCAGCGATAATCCTGACTAATCGCTTCCTTAATAACTCAACCATGTCAGAACAGCTACAGCTGATCTCTACAGGGGGATATATCTCCATATAAGGGCAGGATGAACAAGACTTGTTGGCACTTCCCGTGGCCAAAGTACCTTCCTTGTTACCTCACCAATTGTGTACTAGACAAAAAAATCCATTTCGAGACGACACTATGAAAAGTAAATTTAGATTTATTTAATATGTGTTTGATCACTAATGTTTTGCTGTATTTTGTGTCCTATTAACAGATGTATTGTCCTAAAGACCACTTACCCATGGCCAGGTTTTGTGTCCTATTGTCCTTAACACCACCTACCCATGGCCAGGTTTTGTGTCCTATTGTCCTAAACACCACCTACCCATGGCCAGGTTTTGTGTCCTATTGTCCTAATGACCACCTACCCATGGCCAGGTTTTGTGTCCTATTGTACTAATGACCACCTACCCATGGCCAGGTTTTGTGTCCTATTGTCCTAATGACCACCTACCCATGGCCAGGTTTTGTGTCCTATTGTACTAATGACCACCTACCCATGGCCAGGTTTTGTGTCCTATTGTCCTTAACACCACCTACCCATGGCCAGGTTTTGTGTCCTATTGTCCTAATGACCACCTACCAATGGCCAGGATTTGTGTCCTATTGTTCTTAACACCACCTACCAATGGCCAGGATTTGTGTCCTATTGTCCTAATGACCACCTACCCATGGCCAGGTTTTGTGTCCTATTGTCCTTAACATCACCTACCAATGGCCAGGTTTTGTGTCCTATTGACCACCTATCCATGGCCAGGATTTGTGTCCTATTGTCCTAAAGACCACCTACCCATGGCCATGTTTTGTGTCCTATTGTTCTTAACACCACCTACCCATGACCAGGTTTTGTGTCCTATTGACCACCTATCCATGGCCAGGATTTGTGTCCTATTGTTCTTAACACCACCTACCAATGGCCAGGATTTGTGTCCTATTGTCCTAAACACCACCTACCCATGGCCATGTTTTGTGTCCTATTGTCCTAAAAACAACCTACCCATGGCCAGGTTTTGAGTCCTATTAACGGATGTGTTATCCTAAAGACCACCTACCCATGGCCATGTTTTGTATCCTATTGTCCTAATGACCACCTACCCATGGCCAGGTTTTGTGTCCTATTGTCCTAAACACCACCTACCAATGGCCAGGATTTGTGTCCTATTGTTCTTAACACCACCTACCAATGGCCAGGATTTGTGTCCTATTGTCCTAAACACCACCTACCCATGGCCAGGTTTTGTGTCCTATTGTCCTAATGACCACCTACCCATGGCAAGGTTTTGTGTCCTATTGTACTAATGACCACCTACCCATGGCCAGGTTTTGTGTCCTATTGTCCTAAAAACCACCTACCCATGGCCAGGTTTTGTGTCCTATTGTACTAATGACCACCTACCCATGGCCAGGTTTTGTGTCCTATTGTACTAATGACCACCTACCCATGGCCAGGTTTTGTGTCCTATTGTCCTAAAAACCACCTACCCATGGCCAGGTTTTGTGTCCTATTGTACTAATGACCACCTACCCATGGCCATGTTTTGTGTCCTATTGTCCTAATGACCACCTACCCATGGCCAGGTTTTGTGTCCTATTGTCCTAATGACCACCTACCCATGGCCAGGTTTTGTGTCCTATTGTCCTAATGACCACCTACCCATGGCCAGGTTTTGTGTCCTATTGTCCTAATGACCTCCTACCCATGGCCAGGTTTTGTGTCCTATTGTACTAATGACCACCTACCCATGGCAAGGTTTTGTGTCCTATTGTACTAATGACCACCTACCCATGGCCAGGTTTTGTGTCCTATTGTCCTAAAAACCACCTACCCATGGCCAGGTTTTGTGTCCTATTAACGGATGTGTTGTCCTAAAGACCACCTACCCATGGCCAGGTTTTGTGTCCTATTGTCCTAATGACCACCTACCCATGGCCAGGTTTTGTGTCCTATTGTCCTAATGACCACCTACCCATGGCCAGGTTTTGTGTCCTATTGTCCTAATGACCACCTACCCATGGCCAGGTTTTGTGGCCTATTGTCCTAAACACCACATAGCTATCCATGGCCAGGTTTTGTGTCCAATTAACGGATGTGTTGTCCCAAAGACCACCTACCCATGGCCAGGTTTTGTGTCCTATTGTCCTAAACACCACATAGCTACCCATGGCCAGGATTTGTGTCCTTTTGTCCTAAAAGCCACCTATCCATGGCCAGGTTTTGTGTCCTATTAACGGATATGTTGTCCTAAACACCACCTACCCATGGCCAGGTTTTGTGTCCTATTAACGGATGTGTTGTCCTAAACACCACCTACCCATGGCCAGGTTTTGTGTCCTATTAACAGATGTGTTGTCCTAAAGACCACCTACCCATTGCCAGGTTTTGTGTCCTATTGTCCTAAACACCACCTACCCATGGCCATGTTATGTGTCCTATTAACGGATGTTTTGTCCTAAAGACCACCTACCCATGGCCATGTTTTGCATTTTTTTTTTGAGTGAAAGATCTCTGAGAGAACAATGCACCGAGAGATTATGACAATTGCCACATTTGGGCCTAGAAGTCTTGAGACCCACAAGTGTAAGGCATATGTCAGTGCTATCATCTGAACTCGACCAAGGTAGCCCAGGTAATTTTAGTTTACTATTATATAGAACATGTCCTTACATCCATTACAGGGTGAAAATATGAGGAGATAGCTCTACAGTGACATGATTTTATAAATGATGTAATATTATCTTTATTTTACCTAATCGAGACGGGTACATACAGGACGGCCTTTAAGTAACATTGCTTAAGTTATTCATGACAAAAAACCTGAAAACTTTCTACTTCTCAGATTTTTGTTACAAACATTTAAAAATAAAACAGTCAACACTAATAATTCCTAATGAAACAGGCTCCTTTATCACATGTGATCTATAAAAAGTATAAAGTACATTACAGCTAAGTGATCACATGTCTAGTTATGTAGACAGTGAATGGGGAAACAGATACCACAAAATTAGCATCAATCTCACCACATCTTTATTACCAAAATATCTGCTCAAATGTAAAGCCCTTACATAATTTAATAACAGAGACTTTAAGTCAGCCAGTCCTTAAGTATCAAAGCAGATACAGCAATTTGTCCCTAACAAATCTTTGTCCTATTCAGTCTGGCCCCCTATTCAGCAGTCTGTGGAGGTACAGTTCCTCAGTATTGACATGCCCTTGAACAGACTTCTGAATCTGAGAAGGTACAGTTCCTCAGTATTGACCTTGAACAGACTACTGATGTTGTGCGCCCCTATTCAGCAGTCTGAGAGGTACAGTTCCTCAGTATTGACCTTGAACAGACTACTGATGTTGTGCGCCCCTATTCAGCAGTCTGCAGAGGTACAGTTCCTCAGTATTGACCTTGAACAGACTACTGATGTTGTGCGCCCCTATTCAGCAGTCTGTGGAGGTAAAGTTCCTCAGTATTGACCTTGAACAGATTACTGATGTTGTGCGCCCCTATTCAGCAGTCTGTGGAGGTACAGTTCCTCAGTATTGACCTTGAACAGACTACTGATGTTGTGCGCCCCTATTCAGCAGTCTGCAGAGGTACAGTTCCTCAGTATTGACCTTGAACAGACTACTGATGTTGTGCGCCCCTATTCAGCAGTCTGTGGAGGTACAGTTCCTCAGTATTGACCTTGAACAGACTACTGATGTTGTGCGCCCCTATTCAGCAGTCTGTGAAGGTACAGTTCCTCAGTATTGACCTTGAACAGACTACTGATGTTGTGCGCCCCTATTCAGCAGTCTGTGGAGGTACAGTTCCTTAGTATTGACCTTGAACAGACTACTGATGTTGTGCGCCCCTATTCAGCAGTCTGTGGAGGTACAGTTCCTCAGTATTGACTTTGAACAGACTACTGATGTTGTGCGCCCCTATTCAGCAGTCTGAGGAGGTACGTTCCTCAGTATTGACCTTGAACAGACTACTGATGTTGTACCATTCCATCACTCAGACATTGATCCACACACCACTGATCCATCGCCTCGTTACTGGTCAGGTTTCTAACTCCACTTCTCCTCCTGTAATCTGGTTAACAGTCAGACCCTAGCCTAATACTCTCTCAGTTTACATATAAATGTCAAAATCATCCCATCTCGTCACTGGCCAAGTTACAAATCAGTCACTGGTCAAGTTACAAATCAATGTCTCATTATTTCCCCTAATTTATCCTGCCTGACTGCCTTTGTAAGGCACAATTTTTTTCATGTTCATGAATACTATGTTGGACAAAACATCTTTATGAATTGTATTTGACATTTATGAATAGTATTTTACAATGTAATTGTGTTATAAGGATATTGTCCGTCCCATCTGTATTTACTATGTACTGATACTGTACATGTGTGGTACTAACGAGTGTAAACACAGACTTTAAATGTAAGCATTTACACTGTATCTGGACATAGCAGGGTTTTAATGGATACTAAACTGAGTATTAAAGATGTTGTATTAATCAATATCTACAAATAAAAGTAATCAACGAGCAAACAAGGATATATTACAAGAAAGAAAAGCCACATTAATAATCATATATAATAAATATGGGGCTTTAATCACAAATCAAAGCACAATTTGTTTGCAAATGACTGCCAAATATGCATGGGAAAGTAAGCAGAGACATGTGAGATGCATTGTAAATTTTGGTGAAAAAGACATTGCCAATGAGTTCATCCTGTTATCTCAATAAATTCTTACAGACTTGATTTTATTATAATTGTTACTCATCACCGTGATAGCTACCTGTCCGCACGCCCCGGGGCCCGGTGAGAGACCAACTACTAAACAGGACCTACAGTAGCTGGTATAACACCATTTATTAAGTCAATATAAAAACTACCCAAGCTGTAATTCCTTGGTGAGTCATGGGTACTTTAGGACACATGGAGGCTGACAAAGAGATGCAAATCAGATTTCATTAAATTTTAAATTCCTTTGTCACATATCCAGTCGGCTTCAGGCTAGATTCAGGTCTGTATGTGATGTCTGGCCTCAAGATTGCAAAAAATATTTTTTTATAAATATAAATAATGGATAACATCCATTGAATATTACTAAATTGTGTATGTTATAGCTTCTCATTGAATGTAAAACAATCAACTATGGACATTGTTTTGATACAAAAGGATTCTGGAATACTTTTTTCCAATTCAGTCCTGATACAGCTACAAATCCTTGGAGTCCCCTACATAGGTGTAACTCTATTCATCTATTTATTGTTTAAAACAATCAAACAAACAAGTCATGCAATGTCAATATCTTGAAATGTAAGTAACTCCCACCCCCTTGCTGGGTCTCTGTAACAACATTTCTGCCATGTTTGTGGAGCAGTGAAAATTATCTTAAACTGTTTTCAAATAACAAGTTAAGCACGGTTCAGAGTTATGAGACTGCCTGTAAATATCTTGCTCAGTCTGTTTTAATTATTCTGAAAGGAAATACAACTTACAAATCATCCCAAAATATTTAACCCCAGTGGTAGCCGATTAACTAGCATTGTCAGGCTCAGTAGCCTCCCTTTGTTTTGTTTAATTACATCAGTATCAGGTTTCAGGTTAAAGTCTCCCTTTTAATAGTGGATCAGGGCTATACAGCTATAGTGACTGAGATGGCACTGGAAGTATGACACTAGGCCAGACAGGAGGCCAGACATCAATCAAAACTACTACTGGGTAAGGACATCTAAACCACAGATGAATTGAGAATGTTTGCCAGCCAGAGTCACAGACGTATTGAGAATGGAACAGTTAGACAGCCAGAGTCACAGAGGTATTGAGAATGGAACAGTTAGACAGCCAGAGTCACAGAGGGATTGAGAATGGAACAGTTAGACAGCCAGAGTCACAGACGTATTGAGAATGGAACTGTTAGACAGCCAGAGTCACAGACTATTGAGAATGGAACTGTTAGACAGCCAGAGTCCCCAGTTAGAACAAGAAAAAGAGAAACTCAAGACTATCTAAGATTTGGGTCAAGGAGGCTACAGATACCTAGAGAATTCATCTGTTTATGTAGGCTAAGTGGATCAAGTACTTGTTTAAGTTCTGATATTTATAGACAGAAAAATTAACACAACATTAACAGGAATAGCTACATTTATCAGCTTATCTATCCGTGATGGGTTAAGGGAGTTAGTGCTGCACTGGTCTGATAGCTAAAACAAACCTTTATACTAATTAGTGAACACTAACGAGTTCAGACCAAGGGAATTTCTGATGCTAATTTCATTTCCCTTCCAAACAAGTTCCAAAGATACAGTAAATGCTGCAGCTAATTCCGTTGTGAGTGAATCTGCATCATTAGATTGCTGTGCAGCACACCTGGCACATCGATACTGCAGCACAAGTGCAGGAGAGGGCAGGAGAAGGGCGTGAAACTCCTCACAAAGCACTTCAAGTCACCTGTGATCTACATCAAATACACACAATTATCTGTAGCTGAAGACCTGGCATTACACCGTGTCTTTGTAGATATTAAAATGGTATCAGACAACAAGCTGTGATATGAACCAGCTGAACAGTTACCAGACGACAAAGGAATATACAAGGGTTGTTTGAGGTTTGATAAACAGTTTATCTCAATGATGTATTGAGCATATAAACCCCTTAATATCTCATTAACTACTACTCCATGCCTAATGAGTGAACATCTTGTGACCTAGGTTTGCTGTATGCTTCAGTGAGATAGCACTATAAAATGGAGAGTTCCTCTATCACAATGACCTCAGCTGTTCATAGGAAATTATGGATAATCTGACATAAAATTTGTTATTTAGGTAGCCACCAGCTACTACAAGTACTTCAAGGACCACATTACTCTTCATATGCCAATAAACAACATTTTCTATATCTGATATTATTAAGAGATATCAGATCAGTCTAAAAACAAGTATTACTCAAAATGTTATTCAGTTTCTTAAGAGATCCCTCTATTGACAGAATGTATCTGTGATCCTTCTTTAGTGTATAATGAGCAGTAAAATATAAAGTACTTAGTTTCTTATAACATGAGGCTGAACCAAATTTCCTGGTCATACTACGGACATATGAATCCTTGCTGACCATTCCTGGTCGTTGGTCGTACTAAAGACATATGAATCCTTGCTGACCATTCCTGGTCGTTGGTCATACTAAGGACAAATGAATCCTTGCTGACCATTCCTGGTCGTTGGTTGTACTAAGGACATATGAATCCTTGCTGACCATTCCTGGTCGTTGGTCATACTAAGGACATATGAATCCTTGCTGACCATTCCTGGTCATTGGTGATACTAAGGACATATGAATCCTTGCTGACCATTCCTGGTCATTGGTGATACTAAGGACAAATGAATCCTTGCTGACCATTCCTGGTCATTGGTGATACTAAGGACATATGAATCCTTGCTGACCATTCCTGGTCATGCTAAGGACATACTGAATCTTTGCTGATCCATCATTCTGGACCATGTAATCCATCTCCATACAGATATAAAATACAGACTATAGGAGATCCTGGACCATGTAATCCATCTCCATACAGATATAAAATACGGACTATATAGGAAAAGTTAGCACCCTGTACTATACATAATGTATGGTAGCACTGTACTCTATACTCTATAGTACAATATTTACAGATAACTTGTGTATTATTCATCTCCGTGGACCAACAATTTTCTCCCATCAGAAGATCAGCTCCTGGAGTAATAACCTACCCCTAATCATACTGTAAAATACAGTAACAATTTCTGGTAGGATACATTACACTAATCAATACTTGAAGCCATTTTACTTGTGGATATAAAACTATTAGTGAATTAGAAAAAAAAAATAATGTTCTGGTCCATGATATTCTTATGAAGCCCTTTACAAAACAAAACAAAAATTGGCTCCATTTAAATTGATTGGTCAAGAATTGAAATAGGATTAAAAGGAAATTTAACAGCATGCACACTATACTGCATAAAGCACTTGAATCAGTTAACATTCTGACAAGTGTACAGATATCTGTGTGTTTTTACTCTGAGTGGTGAATCTTTACTGCAATGTAAGTCTATTTACATAAATAATTCACACTCGCTGGAGGTACAATCTATATATGTACTTGAGAAGGGATAATGGTAAAATATCTGGCAATGATTTGCTCGCTATAAGACATAAAATGGAATTTTTTAACATTAAACCAATCCTGTGGATGATATAATAAAAAGACTGGGTTTATATTCCACGTGTGGCACAGTCTCAAATGTGGATAATGCTACAGGAACAAGTCCACAAAACACTTATGATCATACACTAACTTTAAATGTATGGTATAATGAACATTTAAGCTGAAGATCTTCTAATCTTACATTGTTTTTACCTTATTTGTTACATACAGCAATTAGGAGTCGGTATTGGTCATTGATGGACAGCAAGCAAAGGGTCAAGATAAGTTGGCTGCTCTGCTGAACAGCACTGACAATCATAACCACATATTAACCAAAAGGGAGACTACTCATTAAATACTGCATCAGCACAGACTGGTCTGTTTCTCACTTTAACTCTTCATAAGGAGTCATCACAACTTAGTTGGTTGTACTTGTTTATAACACAAAAAACAGTCTATCACAAAACTACAATCTACATGTTACATCTCAATTTGATTACACTGAACTCTTTCATTACAGTAACTTTACCATAATTTCAAAATTGCACCATTCTTTCCAATAAGCATTTAAACAGAAAAAGATATTTAAAGATGTCCCAATATCTATATTATCCTGTGTTCCCAATATCTACATTATCCTGTGTTCCCAATATCTACTTATTCTGTGTTGCCAATATCTACATTATTCTGTGTTGCCAATATCTACATTATCCTGTGTTGCCAATATCTACATTATCCTGTGTTTCCATTCTTTATGGCAACACCATAAAAAAAAAATCCAGAAATAATGAACAGTTTTAAGATGTTAGTGCAAATACACTGAAGACATATTTCACTTTTACCAGCATGCCTCTGTCTAGCCTGTCAAGAAATCTGTGAAATATTTTTCTTTTAAGTCACTCAAAGAGGACTGCTCTGGTAATGGATTGAAAACTTGGCAGCACCAGTTGGATTTTATCTCAGTAAGATGATATCTTAAAAGAAGTAAAGCACAAGGTTTGAAGCCGGTGCTGATTTTACACATCTGATATATAACACTTCAGTCTGCATCGACAGTTAATGATGTAGACAGTTCATTATACTGTTGTTAGTCAGACTTTGGTAAGATACAATCAAAACAATTCGTCTTAGAGTTTCATCCCAAGACGATTTCAACACTCGCTCTCACACTCACTATCTCACCTCCTACCAGTTGAGGGGAATAGAAGTCACTCTCACACTCACCATCTCACCTCCTACCAGTTGAGGGGGATTGAGGACACTCTCAGACTCACCATCTCACCTCCTACCAGTTGAGGGGGATTGAAGTCACTCTCACACTCACCATCTCACCTCCTACCAGTTGAGGGGGATTGAGGACACTCTCAGACTCACCATCTCACCTCCTACCAGTTGAGGGGGATTGAAGACACTCTCACACTCACCATCTCACCTCCTACCAGTTGAGGGGGATTGAGGACACTCTCATACTCACCATCTCACCTCCTACCAGTTGAGGGGGATTGAAGTCACTCTCATACTCACCATCTCACACCCTACCAGTTGAGGGGAATTGAAGACACTCTCATACTCACCATCTCATGCCCTATCAGTTGAGGGGGATTGAAGTCACTCTCACACTCACCATCTCACCTCCTTACCAGTTGAGGGGGATTGAAGACACTCTCACACTCACCATCTCACCTCCTACCAGTTGAGGGGGATTGAGGACACTCTCACACTCCCCATCTCACACCCTACCAGTTGAGGGGGATTGAAGTCACTCTCACACTCACATCCATCTCACCTCCTACCAGTTGAGGGGGATTGAAGTCACTCTCAGACTCACCATCTCACTTTCTACCAGTTGAGGGGGATTGAAGTCACTCTCACACTCACCATCTCACCTCCTACCAGTTGAAGGGGGATTGAAGTCACTCTCACACTCACCGTCTCACTTCCTACCAGTTGAGGGGGATTGAAGACACTCTCACACTCACCATCTCACACCCTACCAGTTGAGGGGGATTGAAGTCACTCTCACACTCACCATCTCACCTCCTACCAGTTGAGGGGGATTGAAGTCACTCTCATACTCACCATCTCACACCCTACCAGTTGAGGGGAATTGAAGACACTCTCATACTCACCATCTCATGCCCTATCAGTTGAGGGGGATTGAAGTCACTCTCACACTCACCATCTCACCTCCTACCAGTTGAGGGGGATTGAAGACACTCTCACACTCACCATCTCACCACCTACAAATTGAGGGGGATTGAAGTCACTCTCATACTCACCATCTCACACCCTACCAGTTGAGAGGGATTGAAGTCACTCTCACACTCACCATCTCACCTCCTACCAGTTGAGGGGGATTGAAGTCACTCTCACACTCACCATCTCACCTCCTACCAGTTGAGGGGGATTGAAGTCACTCTCACACTCACCATCTCACCTCCTACCAGTTGAGGGGGATTGAAGTCACTCTCACACTCACCGTCTCACCTCCTACCAGTTGAGGGGGATTGAAGTCACTCTCACACTCACCATCTCACACCCTACCAGTTGAGGGGGATTGAAGTCACTCTCACACTCACCATCTCACCTCCTACCAGTTGAGGGGGATTGAAGTCACTCTCATACTCACCATCTCACACCCTACCAGTTAAGGGAGATTGAAGTCACTCTCACACTCACCATCTCACCTCCTACCAGTTGAGGGGGATTGAGATCACTCTCACACTCTCCATCTCACTTTCTACCAGTTGAGGGGGATTGAAGTCACTCTCACACTCACCATCTCACCTCCTACCAGTTAAGGGGGATTGAAGTCACTCTCACACTCACCATCTCACCTCCTACCAGTTAAGGGGGATTGAAGTCACTCTCACACTCACCGTCTCACCTCCTACCAGTTGAGGGGGATTGAAGTCACTCTCACACTCACCATCTCACCTCCTACCAGTTGAGGGGGATTGAAGTCACTCTCACACTCACCATCTCACCTCCTACCAGTTGAGGGGGATTGAAGTCACTCTCACACTCACCATCTCACCTCCTACCAGTTGAGGGGGATTGAAGTCACTCTCACACTCACCATCTCACCTCCTACCAGTTGAGGGGGATTGAAGTCACTCTCACACTCACCATCTCACCTCCTACCAGTTGAGGGGGATTGAAGACACTCTCACACTCACCATCTCACCTCCTACCAGTTGAGGGGGATTGAAGTCACTCTCACACTCACCATCTCACCTCCTACCAGTTGAGGGGGATTGAAGTCACTCTCACACTCACCATCTCACCTCCTACCAGTTGAGGGGGATTGAAGTCACTCTCACACTCACCGTCTCACCTCCTACCAGTTAAGGGGGATTGAAGTCACTCTCACACTCACCATCTCACCTCCTACCAGTTGAGGGGGATTGAAGTCACTCTCACACTCACCATCTCACCTCCTACCAGTTGAGGGGGATTGAAGTCACTCTCACACTCACCATCTCACCTCCTACCAGTTGAAGTTGATTGAAGTCACTCTCACACTAACCATCTCACACCCTACCAGTTGAGGGGGATTGAAGTCACTCTCACACTCACCATCTCACTTCCTACCAGTTGAGGGGGATTGAAGTCACCCTCACACTCACCATCTCACCTCCTACCAGTTGAGGGGGATAGAAGTCACTCTCACACTCACCATCTCACCTCCTACCAGTTGAAGTTGATTGAAGTCACTCTCACACTCACCATCTCACTTCCTACCAGTTGAGGGGGATTGAAGTCACTCTCACACTCACCGTCTCACCTCCTACCAGTTAAGGGGGATTGAAGTCACTCTCACACTCACCGTCTCACCTCCTACCAGTTAAGGGGGATTGAAGTCACTCTCACACTCACCGTCTCACCTCCTACCATTTGAGGGAGATTGAAGTCACTCTCACACTCTCCATCTCACCTTCTACCAGTTGAGAGGGATTAAAATCCAGAGATAATGTGTTAGAACACTGTAAAAGCTTGTTCATGAGTATGCCCCCCCCCCCCCCCCCCCCAAGTTAAATTTCCTAGTTGTAATGTGACCGGATGGGGTGTGTTGCTTGGTGTCTTTGGCGGCATGCTTCAGTGACTCCTAAAACACGCACCTCACAAAACATACACGCAACACACCGCATACATGGGAGGTCGTCCTTACATGACCCTGGCTGTTAATAGGACAATAATTATACAAACAAACAAACAAAACATGTCAAGTCAATACTTTTCTGAATAAAACATAACAAGAGTTAAAAGAGTGTTTTTGGTTGTTCGTGATATTTTGTACACTTTACAGACTACCATCAGACTCAGAAATGTTGATTTTCTCAGTAGAATTCTAATGCTAAATTATCTCCCCTTAGTTTGTAACTATAATAAGACATGTCACACAGAGACAATTCCTATCAAGCCGAATTTTAGCGAAAATTTTGATATTCTAGAGATTGGTTGCCAGCCTGTACAGTAACTGTATCTGTAAACAAATTATTTTGAAAATATTTCATGGTGTGAACTTAAAAGATGGGTTGCTGACTTCAGAACTTCACTTCAGGAAGTTCAAGCACCTGTTGACAGTACGAGATAAAGTTCTGGTATCTCTTGGACGGATGCCCCTCATTGTTATAGACAAAAGATACCATCCTCTCACTCAGTAACGAACCCTCCAGTCTTATCTTACATTGATGTGATCAGTCACCACATCAGATTTTATTCTGTTCAAACTGGATTACTACAGATCTTTATCGACCAAAAACAAAGATGGTCAATCGTATATTTTCTATGTCTATCAAAACCGCAATAAACACTCTGCAAATATCTCATATATAATGCAATAATAACAATAACAAGTTTGTAGGAAACAGGAAATTCAGGCTCTACCAAGAAATGGGAAACTTGCCAAATCAGTGTAAATTATAGCCACTTTGTCAGTTACATAGGTTATCTTGTTTCTGTAGTCTAACAAATTATTACAAAAGGCCCAGAGCTGTATCGCTCACCTGGTTTTTTTTTATTAATTATCACAAAAACTCTTAAAATCAGAAATAGCAAAATTGACCAATTGAAGGGGGGGGGGGGGGGGGGGGGGGGGCAGACCCATAGTTTGCACAATTTTGAATCCCTACCCTAAAGACGTATCAACATAACTTTTTTTGAGTTATCGCCCTTTGTAAATCGATAGTGGCGCCGGGAGTAAAGCAACTTCCGGTTTACATGGACAGAACATTGCATGGTAGTAGATGTCAGCTGATCTTTCGCGTAAAACACTTAAATTACAAAATTTTAGAGGTACATGTATGTTACGTTTGGATCTTGAACTGCTGGTTAAACCACGTAAAAGAAAATAGTAAACTGTCAAGTCATATTCACTACAAAAACTACCGACTCAAAGTCACCGGTAACGTGATAATGGCGGTATTACACTGTAACATATGTACCTTTCGCGTAGATACATTACTGTTGACGGTGATTTGACAGCTGTATTAGATGTACAAATGTAACGTCTACATATCCTGTTTGTTTGTAAGCATCTGTGATTTAATTCTAACACTTAAAAGTAGCCGTTTTCAGTGAAATATATCAATACAGTATCGACATAAATATACCCCTCTATGCTATAAAAATACCATGCTTATGCTAATTGTTATTAACAAAACTTATGTTTTTGAACTGAATGAAGTATTTAATGTCACCGTAACAACATTCTGTTAATTTGTGTTATGTACTTTGTATGTATGTAAACATTTCCCACTATCATAACCATATTGGAACAGACTACAAATATGAACCTGTAGACTGAATTTGTCTTCTAATAAACCATCTGAAAACATGCTTGATGTAAATATTTAATCTTGAATCTAAATTCCTATAGAGTATATTTAATTAAATGAATGTTACTACATGTATGTACCTCACAACATGTACAAATGTAGATGTATACAACATTCAAAAGTGTATGTTTTCGTTTTTACAACAATAACATGTACATACAGGTATCAATTTAGCTATGATTTAGAACCGTTTATGGGTAGTTCCCCTCAAGGATTAAATTCCCTTCTAAACTAAAAAAAAATACCATTTGAAGCTAAAACTGAACACTTTTTGTGACAAAATTCCCCCTTTGTCTTATTTTTCATCACATTTTAAGACTTTGGTTGTAAATGTCTTGATGTTTATTAATGTATCTATGATGATGGAGCTTAAAAATCTGTTTACTGAATCTTGCAATAACATTCTAGGTGTTATAATACTTCAAAATGATTTTTTTCTACCAAAATGAGAATGGTCAAATATCCGATAATGCCGCTATTATAAACTTTTCCCAATTTCGAAAAGGACCATAGTTTTCCCCAAAACTTAGATTTGATCCCTGGTATATATAATGCATATTTGGTTATTACAATGTACATGTATGTTCACTTCTAAGACTGGTTTATACTAGTCCTAAGACAATGTCACAGCCATCTGAGAGCAATAAAATCTTCAAACCAAGGACTTGGACACTAATAAAGTAACCTGAAAAATAACTAACCATTTCTGGAAGCAATGGGAGGGAAAATGTCACTGATTAGTAAAAAGATCATTAGATTATGTCTGAAAGTGGACCTAAAAGTATCATTTTCTCATAAATTTCTAATGTATTTTCCATCTGTATTCCAAATCAAATAACAAACAATTATGTCTTCAAATTCTCATGCAATCATCATTATTTATGATGTTCGTTACAAAATAGACATAGTATAAATCTTTTTTTTTTTTTTTTTTGCAATTTTCCTATGTGTCACTGTCATGGCCATATCCCTTATTAAAGAGACAATGCAGTGAGGCTAGATACACACGATTTCTGTCAGCTTGAAAAAATAATTGGAAATATCAAGATTATGAAGATAGTTTTCTTTTGGTTTGGGCAGTTTGCTAGCTTCTGTAATTTCACAAGAAATTTACAAAAAAAGACTCCTTAGATGCATATCAATCACTAAAGAACTTTGAACCTGAACCTGAGTGTATTGTATTTATATCCAATAAATAAAAAATATATACAATACATGTGTAGACAAGCCAGGTTTTCTTTCCAGTTTTTGAAATGTATGATCTCCGATTCTGTGTTTCTGAAGTTTGAAGGTACCATTCTGGCTAAAATGTGATTGATGTATAGATGGATTTCTAGCTTAGTTACAATGTAATATGTTCTAAAAAGTAAAAAAAAAAAAAAAAAACTTTATTATATGCATCAATAACTGCAGTATCATGCATCATCAAAGTATATTTGTATCACAGTATGGTTTGATGTATATGCATTTATTATTTGTATATAGTTATCATCAAATTATAATTAATTTTTCTTTGTTTTCATACCAAATCTGGCTTTCTGATTGGCCAGTATTTTTTTTGCATACCACTATGAAAAAAAATCCGAGAATGGCACGAAACCCCGACGTTATCGTGACGTCACAATAGAGACATTGACGTTGCGTATTGATTCGGTAAAGAGAATCCCTTGAAAAACCACTATAATGTTGCATTTAAACATACTTCATATAATCGAATAGAGTATAAAATTAATTATAAGTATTGTTGTCACTATTTTTTAATGAAAAAAAAATTGTTTCCAAACTTATATGAGAATACGCGGATTCACACAGTTTGCAAACAAATTTTTTTTTCATACCCCGATAAAATTAAAAAATAGTGACATCAATGCTTAAATAAATAAATAAATAATTTGCTTAATTGCTGACAATCTACTCTAATATATAACCACATAAAATGAAAGAGATAACGGTTTAACTTCTTCATGAAGGCGGTGGAATACAATTCACATAAACAAACGCACATAAGTACAAACATGTACATTCTTTCAGCTTCCTCTTCATTTAGACAGCTTATCAACTTTTTAAGATTTACATGTAGGTCAATTCAAATCGGTTTTATTTGAAACAATGTGCACATACAGGATTGATACATGTATATCTAAATAAATCAACAAAGTGCTATGAAGTATGTGTAAAGAGTGCATGTGTATTTCATTTTGAATATAAATAATGATAAATACATTTATCTACCTAAAGGGATCATAATATGACATTAAATATTTCTGATTGGAATGAAAAGACTATCATCATTTACCAAGTCTTTCAGAAGAAAGCAAACCTTTCAAAGTACAAGTCAAATAATCAATTTAAGATTTGTTTTTACATAAACAATTGATTCAGACTATTCCAAGTAGCAGAAACATTGACGAAACAGTGATGGTAAGTTTTAACAGTTTTATTTCCAGAGTCTAGGATGCAGAAAAGAAATCTATGTATTCACAAGTGTCATCCTTTTTAGACTTTTGGATTGAAGGGTGCTGTTTATAATGGGAAAAAAAACAATCCTTAACCTACAGTATATTCTCTCTGTGTCCACTTCAAATACAGCAACCACACAGTATTCATTTGTTTGAATGATGACACATACAAGATATGGACAACTTGTATTAGGTTTTGAGTAAATATAACTCCAAATGACATGAAAGAATCCTATATTATAATAGTCATTAATTGCCTATGATCAATGAAAGGTATATGTACATGTCAATTTCCACAGTGCGTTATAAGTTGTCGGTTACTAATTTGGATCGAATTATGGTAATCCCTTACCCATTCAATTTCGTACCCAAACAAACTCGTACTCGCATTTGGAGAACTCGCAACCAATCATGGCTAACCCGTTCTCATTGAATTTGGCGAACTCGTACCCATGGCATTTGGCGAACTCGTACCCATGGCATTTGGCGAACTCGTACCCATGGCATTTGGCGAACTCGTACCCATGGCATTTGGCGAACTCGTACCCATGGCATTTGGCGAACTCGTACCCATGGCATTTGGCGAACTCGTACCCATGGCATTTGGCGAACTCGTACCCATGGCATTTGGCGAACTCGTACCCATGGCATTTGGCGAACTCGTACCCATCATAAAATATATAGTTCATGTTGTTATTTGTTATTGATATATACAAGACTTAATATATTCGTGTTCAATCAGATACTACAAATAAGTGATAAAAGCTCGTATATATACATGTTTGAAATAAATAAATACAACATACCCAAAATATATGTTTACTCCTTGGTTTATTTGACTTCCTCCTTTAATAAAAAATGACGACCTATTTGCTTCATTGGATTTTTTGTTTACAAGAGTGTCAAACAAAATGGAAATCAGCTTTTATAAATATTGCATGTGGAGCATTTGCCGTGTAAAGTCACAACGGGCTCGGAATATATGTTTTAGAATTATATTTAACTTTTACAAATTTATTACAGATGTTAAACCTTGTAAAATATATCAACTTGAAGTCCATGTGTATGTAAATGTAACAATGCTGATTAATTGTATTGTAGTGTATTTGTGATCATGCACTTATGAATTACTTTTAAATGTAACCATCAATTTGCACTACATGTATAACAAAAACCAGTGACCATTGCACTGATCAATAGACCAAAACAGTTTGCAGAGGGACATCATAAATTTCAAGTTGCTAGTGAAACCATTATTATTTTTTTTGTTTTTTTTTTATGTTATTTTTTTAACGTTGATTTTTAACAGTGATCAGTGGATATATTACCACATGTTAATTTCACCATGCATTAATACATCTCGAGAGAGACGGAAGACGTAGGATAGGACTCATGAAGTTGAAATGACCCTCCACTAAAACTTGTAATATCGGCCACGCCCACTTAAAAAATGAACGAAAAAGTGGGGAAACTATCCAATATTTACGAGAAAAAAACATATATATGAGAAAATATGCAGTCCAAACAGTATTACCAACAACACGTGTCACAAATCGGGAAAAATCGTTTCAAAGTTACACAAAAATGCAGGTAGCTGTAAGCTGTTTCTATATTGCGTAATGAAAACCGGAAGTGTCTTTACTCCGATCAAGGAGAGGATAACTCTAAAATTTCAAGATGGCGGATTGATGTTGATACGTCTATATATTAATAAGTAATGCTATCAATGCAAATATGAGTGCTTTCACATGTTAGTTTCAGAAAAGAAGTCATTTATATGAAAAAAGTCAAATTGACCCTTTTGGCACTGCCCCTCAGAACCGCGGGGCTCATCCCCATTATTTGTACAATTTTGAATCCCTACCCTGTAAGGATGCTACCATTGCATTATGAGTGCTATCAAATGCGGAGTTTCATAGAAAAAGTCGTCGAACCAGGTGAGCTAATAAAAACTAGACACTCCTCCACAAACCAAAGAGTGACAGTACCGGACAGGAAGAGTAACACTTTATTCCACCCAATTAATGGCAGTCACAGAAAATATTGGGCCTTTAATGTGTGTAACTTTCCTAATATGAGCAGGTTAAGGTGGAATGAAACAAAACACTGACAATGATGTTCACATATGATAATATGACATGATTTGAATTCATCAAGAAATATCGACCAAGCTTCTAAATGAATTACAGTATTTATCATATGTATATGGCATTAATTAAATACTTCTGATTACATAATATACTAGCTACTTTTTCATTGTCAAAAGAAAAAAAACCCTCTTTATTACTTCTTGTCTCAAACAAATTGATACACAACCATATCGTCTCTTGCAGATTTTTAATGAGGCCTTCTGAGAAGTTTTCCATCATGTTCACACAATCAAAGGGAGGTAATTCCCAGAAAAAACCCAAAGTGATTATTTACCTCTGATAAATTGTAGATCGAATTAACCAATTTATCAATTACTTATCAGCAGGTTGGCAAGCAACTTTAACAAACATACAAATATTTGGAGGCCCTGTATCAGTCGAATCTGTACTAATATAATGATGTTTCTATTAAGCGACCCTCTGTTCTAAAGGACCACTTCAATTCCTTCCCAGTGTTTTCTCTATATATTTTTAGCTCTATTAAATGCGACAATGATTAAGAAGTTGATGAAAGCACTTACTTTTTCATGGGGCTTCAGCAGCTGTTCTTCAAAACAAAAACACTGTAAACAAAATCCAGTAGAATCTAATTAGTCATCAATAGATAACCCAGCTTCACACTAAAAGGATTCAACTGTAAAATATACATATCTAATATATCTCTCTGATCTAGAGAGTTCAGAAGGGGGCCTCCATTGTGTTCACATCTATGCAAGGAACAAAATTGGGCTTCAAAATCAAAGTGTTAAAATAAAATAAATCAATTAATTAATAATGTTTGTCTTATATCTGTATTGTAGGAATGAACCATACATTTTTAGTCAATAATAATAAAAGATTGACTGTTAAGTAATTTTACTTTCTGTTTAACAAATATAAAGTTTATCAAAGACCATATTACAATCAGAACAATTTAAATACCAAAATCACAACTGAAAATTGACCCTCGGAACAATTTGAATACCAAAATCACAGCTGTAAATTGGCCGTCTGAACAATCTAAATACTAAAATCACAGCTAAAATTGACCCTCTGACGTATCCACATAAATAAACGAACAAATTTTACCGGACAGGAAGAGTAACACTTTATTCCACCCAATTAATGGCAGTCACAGAAAATGATGCTTAAAGCCACACTATACGTAACTATTAACAAAAATTCAAGTTAAATTCGACTCCGATATTGTTAGTATTTTTAGATGTAGTTGAAATTAAGATAATATAAAGAATATTTATAATGTTTTTTTTAATAACTTTGATACAGCAGTTGTTGAAAGTCGATACATGTAAACATGCCTTCACTTTAAACTAGTCGCCATAGAAGTTACGGTTATTGCCGAACGGAAATCGGAAAGTTCATGACCTGTTTTCGGAGAGTTTCGGACAAACGTTACGTAGTTACGGTAGTCACATGACGTTCTCGGCAACGACGTTACAATTTCGGCTAACTTCGGCTTGTTTGACTTAGTGGGACCCACCTAGCGATGTTTAATATTTATTTTATTTTTATCAAAATATTCCGAATCATAATCGCTCATCTTAACTTCGATTTAGTCCTATCTCTGCATGACTTACAACAGGATTTTTTCAACATTCTTCTAAATCATGAAAAAATAAGAAAGATACGGATATTGGGCCTTTAATGTGTGTAACTTTCCTAATATGAGCAGGTTAAGGTGGAATGAAACAAAACACTGACAATGATGTTCACATATGATAAAATATGACATGATTTGAATTCATCAAGAAATATCGACCAAGCTTCTAAATGAATTACAGTATTTATCATATGTATATGGCATTAATTAAATACTTCTGATTACATAATATACTAACTACTTTTTCATTGTCAAAAGAAAAAAAACCCTCTTTATTACTTCTTGTCTCAAACAAATTGATACACAACCATATCGTCTCTTGCAGATTTTTAATGAGGCCTTCTGAGAAGTTTTCCATCGTGTCCACACAATCAAAGGGAGGTAATTCCCGGAAAAAACCCCAAAAGTGATGAATTAACCAATTTATCAATTATGTATCAGTAGTAGGTCAATTTTTGAGAAAGATTATAATACATGAAGATGGCAATATATTGAAATTATGCTGAATATGATGTGAGGAGGTGTGTATGGTGTGAGTGAGATAACCATGTATCTGTATATGTAAAATCTTCGAAAATGAAATAAATATATAAAAAAAAAATATGTATCAGTAGGTTGGCAAGCAACTTTAACAAACATACAAATATTTTGGAAGCCCTGTATCATATGTACTGTCAAATCTGTACCAATGACGTTTCTATTAAGCGACCCTCTGTTCTAAAGGACCACTTCAATTCCTTCCCAATGTTTTCTCTATACATTTCAGCTCTATTAAACGCTCCTCTCTCTCTCTATCGTGATCAGTGACCACCCACATAATTTCTCTCCTGTGGTCGCAAAAAATTTCTTTACAGCAACCAGAAAAAGGAATGTTATTTTGATCTTTTCAATATATGATGCCTGTATATAAGCACAAGTTTGAGCTTCATATGCCAATCTGCATGAACAACAACTTCAAAGCAATTACATGTATAACAACAGAATTCCATCCATTTTTACCTCTCGTCCAAACTGATACACAAATTTAGTTATTGCAATAATGTTTAGGAAGTTGATGTAGGTCCTTACTTTTTCATGGGGCTTCAGCAGCTGTTCTTCAAAACAAAAACACTGAAAACAAAACCCAGTAGAATCTAATTAGGCATTGTTAGATAAACCAGCTTCACACGAAAAGGATTCAACTGTAAAATATACATATCTAATATATCCCTCTGATCTAGAGAGTTCAGAAGGGGGCCTCCATTGTGTTCACATCTATGCACGGAACAAAATTGAGATTCAAAATCGAAGTGTTAAAATAAAATAAATCAATTAATTAATAATGTTTGTCTTATATCTGTATTGTAGGAAATGAACCATACATTTTTAGTCAATAATAATAAAAGATTGACTGTTAAGTAATTTTACTTTCTGTTTAACAAATATAAAGTTTATCAAAGACCATATTACAATCAGAACAATTTAAATACCAAAATCACAACTGAAAATTGACCGTCTGAACAATCTAAATACCAAAATCACAGCTAAAATTGACCCTCTGACCTATCCACATAAATAAACAAACAAATTACTTACTATACATATAATTAGTATAATCTGTATTCTGAGTACAAAGGGAGATAACTGTGTACCTGAATTTTGTTGAAGTAGAGACCAGCCTCTATAGGATTGACTGTGTACGTTGACACTCCAACAATGGGTTCATCTGTGGGGTTCTCAGCTGTGTAAAAGGCTAGGGCAGTCTCTCCTACAGCAACCTATTGATGGTAATCAAATACATGTTAATGATTCATATAGCTTCAAAAACTACTTTTATTTTGTCAATTTGTTTACCCCATGGCCCAAAACAGATTTCGAGGAAATAGTAGTTACATTAATGTTTTGATACAGAAATAATTTCACATTTGAAATCAGTTTCTTTCTGGATAGATTTTATATAATTGTAGTAATTGCTTTGTTTTACATCAGGATGTAAATGATGGCAAGATATAGGATAGACTTTACTGCTAAAAACAAGAGAAGAAACAATTTAAAACCACAAATGGCAGTATAAAGTGAAGTATATGTTCCTTTTGTCGCATTAACTGTTACATAGAGTTTGTATGATTATGTCATATTTACACAATAAAAACTTGTTTATGATCATTTCTATCAACGTTTTTACCAGTCCTTTTGTAATCCTAGTTTTTACCAGTACTTTGTAATCCTACGTTTTTACCAGTACTTTTGTAATCCTACGTTTTTACCAGTACTTTTGTAATCCTACGTTTTTACCAGTACTTTTGTAATCCTACGTTTTTACCAGTACTTTTGTAATCCTACGTTTTATACCAGTACTTTTGTAATCCTACGTTTTTACCAGTACTTTTGTAATCCTACGTTTTTACCAGTACTTTTGTAATCCTACGTTTTTACCGGTACTTTTGTAATCCTACGTTTTTATACCAGTACTTTTGTAATCCGTTTTACATACTTTTGTAATCAACTTTAAAGTGTGGTTTAGTGGTATACACTACAATGTTAACTCTAAGTTTTATACTATACCTTTACATGTGACTGTTGTGGTGTTAAGGTGTTAGTGGTATAACTCTAAGTTTATACTATACCTTTACATGTGACTGTTGTGGTGTTAAGGTGTTAGTGGTATACACTACAACGTTAACTCTAAGTTTATACTATACCTTTACATGTGACTGTTGTGGTGTTAAGGTGTTAGTGGTATACACTACAACGTTAACTCTAAGTTTATACTATACCTTTACATGTGACTGTTGTGGTGTTAAGGTGTTAGTGGTATACACTACAACGTTAACTCTAAGTTTATACTATACCTTTACATGTGACTGTTGTGGTGTT